>NW_027176964.1:8895564-8930564 GCF_023349555.1 Cebidichthys violaceus
GAGGGAGAGAGGGTTTGGGCGGTTTGTGTTTGGAGGCCGGGGCAGTGTGATGGCAGATATCTGCACAGCGCATGGTCATCTCAGATGGTTTATTTATCCAAGGCCTCCAGACCAGGCCTCGGACCTCCCTGAGTTTGTTAGGCTTGAAGGGGCCCCCTACTACACAACCCAATTCCTCACATTCCACATTAGCTCCCACTTCCAGCTGCCTGTTTCCCTCTACCACTCAACCTGACCCAACCCAGTTCAAGCTAACTATACCCAGTTCCAGCGCAGCAGAAAAAAAAACAGGCCGCCCACTGTCACTCTAACGTATGGTCGCCTCCATTTGGATGAGTCAGTATATATGTGGGTGTATCAGTCAACTGAGCAACTATGATGAGCATGTATGACTCCACTTATGTCTCTTTTAGACACGTAAAGCTTAAAGAAGATGGAGATCTGAAATAAAGAGTTGAAAGAGGATCATAAAACGAGCGTTAATCAGATATTTGATCCTTTTGATTTATTTATTATCCCAGCTTATGTGAAAGCTTTGATTACTTAGCCACCAGCGGTGACCTGACAGGTGACTTTTCTGTACTCGTAACCCTGACATCAGTGATAAATCATATTTTTAAAGCAAACAGAACAATTTAAAGCTAGGCTTTATATTCATGTATATCATTGTGATTGTGATCAGTGGTGGAAGAAGCTTTTGGACCCCTCACTTATCTGCATCAATGGACAATAAAAAAAAAAATAACCTGCAAGTAAAAGTCCTATGTAAAAAATACAGAAGCATGAATGGTTCTCCTTCTATACATGTCAGCCCTGCGATAGTCTGGCTACCTGTACAGGGTGAACCCCGCCTTCACCCAATGTCAGGTGGGATCGGCTCCAGCCCCCCCCCCCCCCCGTTTTTCATATGAAGTTCTAAAATGCAAAGTAACTAGTAGTAACCGCTGTCAAATGAATGTATTAGAGTAAAAAGCACACTTGTGTAGTGTTGTAGTTTTGGGGTAGAAGTATAAAAAGGATAGCGTGGGTAAAGTACAAATAACTCAAAATGATACTATAGGTACAGGACTTGAGTAAATGTACCTAGTTACTTTCCACCACTGAATATTATTTTGACGTGACTAGTAGAATTAAATCTACTTTTAAGAATTGTAGTAGCTGGAAAGAAAAATGCATATCAAGTTGGACACTGTTGCTACACTTTTTATGGATATATATATATATGTATATATATATATATATATATATATATATATATATATATATATATATATATATATATATATATTATATATATACACACACACACACACCCAAACATATTTTGATTTCATATTATATTTTCTTCTTCTTGTTTTAATTTGGACTGTTGGACTGTCATGTTGGGCTTTGTGAACTTATGATGGACATTTTCCACTTCGTTCTGACATTTTATAAAGTAAACAATGAATGCATGTAATATAATGTAATAAGCAACTTTGTGAGAATGAGAACTATCAGGGAAGGTGACGCCATTTGTTATTGCATGACAACATTATAATATTTACAAATATATATCTAAAGGTCTTGTGTATAGGATTTGGTGACGTCTAGTGGAAGGTTGCAGATTGCAGCCAACTTCTCCCGTGTGCCAAGCGTAAGTGAGAACTACGGTGGCCGACGCAAAAAGCGAAAACGCCCTAGCTAGAGTGTTTGCTTTGTCCATTCCGGGCTACCGTAGCAACATGGCGGCCTGTTTAATGAAGAGGATCGGCGATGCATGCATATATAAACGGCTCATTCTAAGGTAACAAAAAGAAAATTATTCTTATTGTCAGGTAATTATACACTAAAGAAAACATACTTATTAATAATATATTTAATTTATAACAATATATGCCCTGACATGCTACACGCTCTTAATCAGTATCTCCTATTTTCATGTTTCTCATGTCCTTTGTCTCATGCATGTAAACAGTGATGATGGACGTAACGGACGTGCACCTATTGTAACAGTGTCACAGACAGACTGAGCTTATGGCACCGACACCTACAAATTGCTTTACTTTAGCTTCAAATTGTTTTACAGTCTCCCAAAGGGCCTCAAATTAGCACCAGCCACCTGACAAATATTCCACACAGGTTGGCAGGCAGAGAATTACTGTGTAATCTAGTAAAGGTGTTTCTTCTTCACCCCCATACTGTCATGAGTGGGGCCAAATGGGGGCTTACATTAGCAAACCACCAAGACACTTTTTTTTGTTGAGATTTTTTTGTTGAGAGATTAGAAACAGTCTGGTCTGAGAAGCCTCTTTCTTTCTTTCTTTCTTTCTTTCTTTGATTTTCAGATGTTGTTCTTAGGTGAACCGCTCTCTGAACTCATGAAATCATGCATGGCAAGCCATAGAAGCGCTCCAGAAGTCAACACATAGATAAGGGTGTCACACAGAACCAGGCAGCTCTGAGGTGTTATTTAAAAAAAAAAAAGATGCATATGCACGCAACAATTCCTGCAATCTTTTAGCTTTACAAGTATGAGAGGTTATATTTTCTAGGGTGTAAGAAGACCCATCAACCCTACTTTTAGAAGCTTTTTGGGCACAAGAGTTGAGGTTACAGCTGTTAGTGCTAAAAACCTACACACAATTCTTCTCACAGCTGCCAAAGACGAAGGTTTTTAAAAAAAGAAGAAGTGTTGTGTTCTGTAACAAATGTGAGGCTCCAAATCCTCATCAAACACGAGATGGACTGAGGTGATATGAAAAGTGTTGAAAGATCCGTAATACTCCCATAAATAATAAAAACAAAATCACATATTTACATTCTTGTGTAAAAAGCTGAATTAACATAACAACATTTTCTTCCTTTCACTGATTGGCCTTTGCTGATGAAACTGTAGAAAACTAGAAATAGTGTGCGTGCCTGTGTGGCTGTGATATCAATAGATGGCATGTGCGATTGCTTCTTGCAGGGCCCGGCCGCTGGGAACAATGTTCACAGAGCAAGTGAGGCGGGCAGGCAGCAAGCTGTGTGCGTGTGTGTGCGTGTGTGTGCGTGTGTGCGTGCGTGTGCGCGCGCGCGGCTGTGCAGAGTTTATTGAAAGAGTTCCTCTCTCCCTCCTCCTCCTCCTCCTCCTCCCCCGTCCTCCCCCTCCCCTCCCTCCAGCCCAGGCAGCAGAAGCCTGGGTGGTCCCCCTCTCTCTCCACTTTGGTGAGCTGTTGCTTAGCAGCTAATAATAGGCGATGTTTGCAAAGTAATTTGCCTCTTCCTTGGCCAATGGGAGCCGGAGCACTTTTCCATCAAACCTCCCTTTTCAGGATTTGCCGAGAGGCGAACTTCTCCAAATGTTACCGCTACGGGATCGGAGTTAGACTTGACACGGACGGCTCAGACTTAGGCAACCACTACCACTACTACTACTACTACTACTAGGCTACTACTACAACTACTACTCCCTCTCTGAGACGTCGTTTCACCAACTACCGGGACGAATGAAGACTGAGGGATCTTTACGGATTTCGGCGCATAATGTTGGGATGGAGTTTCGAGACTTGTTCGGCTCCTCCAGGGAAGACTAGAAGACGTCCCTCCAACTTGTCGCCGGCGGTGCTGGATGCGCTCCCCTTCTATGTTGGATTATTGTCGTTTCTACTGAACTCGCACCGATTCACACCGCTCAGCGCCCCCCGTTCGCCCTCTTTGGACTATGGCCTCGGATCGCGGGGTCCCAGGGGCCGGCGTCTATGGAGATTTACCCCCGAGTTATACGCGCTCCCAGCCGCCCGCGAACCCAGACGTGCTCCGGAGACCCAGCTACTGCCACGCTGCTTTCGCACTTAAACAGATTTCAAAGGTGATGCGACGCCCGCGGTGTAGCGTGGATTTATTGTTTTTAATTAGGGTTTGCAGCTTTCCATTCAAAATGTGAACAAAACGTCTTCAAAGGCAGCTTTTTGATTTAGCCGTAATCTAATCGCATGTGGGAATGTGTCGGGTGGGCTGAAGCAGCAGCTCCCTGACCGGGATCCGGGGACCACCGGAGCTCCCCGAGGGAGACGACAGCGAAACCCAGGAGTGGTTCAGTTATACGGTTTATCATTTAACGAAAACAGTGTAGAGATTGTCACCAGAGGTTGATATAGAAAACAGAAATAGTTTGTGTTTAATGGGACAAAACCAGTTAGGAGGCTGAGCTCGTGTGACATTTTTGGGAACCCCCCTGGAATAAAGTGATAACAACTTAAGAGTTTCACGTTTTGGCAGCACGTTAACGTTGCTGGACACCAGTCTCTCTCTCTGTCTCTCATTCATTTATGTTGTTAAAGCCAACCGGGAGGGAGAGGGAGTGGGTGAGGGGTTTGTTCCCCGTGTTGTGCGTGTTTTTTTGGCTTTGTGCAGGCAGCGGAGAGCGCACTGGCCCGCGGTCTGTTTGGAAATGTGGTGGGTCCTGTGAAGGAATTCACTGATTGAGTTTGATCTGACAAAGCATCTTTGGACCGCCCGGATGCTTGGACGTGTTTCAGCACTGCTGAGAGAAACCACAACACCAGTGCGATGTCTCTCCTGCAGCTGTGACATTTGTAGCACCAAACTGCGAGAGTCTGACAAATAGTTTGCAAATTAGAGGGGAGAGAAAAAAACTGTATAATGTGGATTACTGCAGGGAAATAGCTGTCAGCTTAAACTCTAGTATTAGTTTGTACTGATGTTATAGTTAACCACCAGTAGTCTCTATAACAGCAGTACACACATGGTGATAACCTTGTACTGCACTTGCAATAAAGACCAGATTCAAAAGGTGCCTAATACAGAGTGACACCTTTTTTGAGACAGTATTGTTGATTTTCTTAAACTGCAGCTATAATATAAATTGTCACTATTACTGTAGCTTCCATTAAGTCCTGGGTTTGTGAACATTGTGTTTGTAAGTTCTCTTTCATTCACTCTGTCTTTTTAAACTATTAGGAATTAGTTTCCCTGAAAAATTGTCATTAGTACAAATTGTTGCCTTCCGCCGTGCAGTTTAGATCACCTCAGATGTGGAGATCCTGACTGGTGTCTGCGCTGAGTTCAGGCGGTAGACATGAGGTTTTAGCAGGAATCTGACAGCACGCACTCTTTGGGGGTAAATGACAGCACCGGCATCGAATCTGTGGCTGTAGCGAGCTAGCACCTTCGCTTGTCATCACGTTATACAAGGCTTCACCTTAAGTTCCACAGAAAGACGCCTCTCTCTCTGTATACTGATGCATGTACAATCCAGTGTCTTGGATGCAAGTCGTCACTACGCTTCACATATTCCTCACACCTGTGACACAGATAGAGATTACAACAATTACTATGCTGCCTTTGTGGACAGTTGTGCAATGATGCATTGTTCATGTGTGGCAACGCTGATAATGATTCTGTCCCTTTCCCTCCTGCTTCTTTGAATCCAGGGTAAGGCGGTAGGTCAGAAAGCCCCTCTGTGGATCCGGGCGAGGTTCCAGGCCCTCCTGTTCTCTCTGGGCTGCCACATCCAGAGGCACTGTGGGAAGGTCCTCTTTATTGGACTCTTAGTGTTCGGGGCTCTGTCTGTGGGACTCCGGGTCGCAGCCATCGAAACGGACATCGAGCAGCTGTGGGTGGAAGGTGAGTTTCCAGATATTTCTCTTCATCTTTTGAGCGGTGTTGTCGTGAAGCGGTCGGATTCTGGTGTTGTTTGCTGTTTGCTCACACAAATAATCACCTATATCCTTCAGGTGGCATCGCCCTGTGAGTTCAGTTTAGGCTTTGTGGCTGGATTTACTGACTTTCTGTTCCGAATATTCAGCTGGGAGAAATTTGTTTTCATGAGCTTGTTTTTCCCCCCTGGGTTTAACATGGAGTTTGAATGACAATAGTGGCTGGTGGGAAGATGCAGGGTGGCCGTGTTAAGTGTCATCTCAGTGCCATGGGAGGGCTAGAGGTGTTCAGTGACTGATAGAATGACTGCTTGTCTGGCTGAAATCTAGACTAATGCAGCAAGGAATAAGATGTGTGTGAGCTGGTTTGAAGTTGTTTTGTATCAAAAAGCTTGTAGATAGAGTGTTCATTATTTTGCTTCTCTGTTTCCTGCGCGTTGTGGATGGGATTATACTGTGCGTTTTACTCTACGTGCTCAGTGGTGGTCGCTCATGTCTCACTAAGTCACAGTTTACCTGAGAAACCCAAACACACGACTGCATTACAATAGTCCCTCTTTCACTCTTCTGTCACACACACACACACACACACACACTGGCTATCTGCCACTTGTCCTATCTGCAAGGCTGTGTTTTTATGATTCTGCGCTGACTCACAAACCTTTAGATTTGACACCGCTCTCATAGAGCATTTTTAGATTTAGGTGATTGGTACATTTTCAGGGGTAGCGACCGCTTTATTTGGTTTTTCACATTGGCCAAATTCCTTTTAAACCCCCAGGCTTTCAGTGCCGGGGCTGATCCCCGCAGCAGATGGACTGTGTGAATGGTTAGCCATCTTTGAGGGCTCTGACCCCTCCCCCCCTCACCTCCCTGTGTGGTCCCTAACTATTCTTGGATTCCATTCAACAAGAGGCAAGCAGGCAGGCAGGCAGGCAGGCAAGCAGGCACCACCTCCCTGAAACCCCCTCCCTCCCTCCCTCCTCCTCCTCCTCCTCACGAGAAGAAAAAATATAAGTGAATGCAGCTGAAGTTTACCCACCTGTTTTGCACACTCTAAAAGCGCTACAGCAGTTGGTGAATATAAACAGACTCTATGGGTTTTTTTAAGCCCACCATGTCACTAGAGGACGGGGACAGGCGGCTCCCACAGGAGCTGTGCGTAGGTGTTTGAGCAATCACACGCTGTCGCTGGCGTCAGGAGAAGTGTTTGGAGACTGTGCGCTTCAAACGCACGGGAATTAAAAAGATTTCCAGTATCAGGCACAATAATAACAAACAAAAAAAACAATCTCTGTAAATATAGTCTCTGAGATAATTAGCGTGATGTTTCAAAAGCCTGAATTTGCAACAAAAGCAGGCAACAAGAGTTTGAATTTCCACAGTCTCTTTTTTTTCCTTTGGTTTCTTTCTGGTTAGTGTAAAGCTTCAGGATTACCTCTTGAGCTAATTGGCAGATCCATCTCTTAAAGGAGATGTTTAGATGTTTGTGTGCCAGTTGTTTTGCTGCGGGATTGAGAGAGTTGAACAAGGGGGGCTGAAAAGGAATGCTGTGCCTTTAAGAGGCCGTGGCCATGTTTCTAAAGTTTCTGCCTGCCTTGTTTCCACCAATAGCCCATTGACAAAGCTGCTAGGGCCTCAATGGAGAGTAAAGTGGTTTGGTAACAAGGAGAGGTTAGTTCTCTCTCTCTCTCTCTCTCTCTCTCTCTCTCTCTCTCTCTCTCTCTCATACACACACAAACACAGAAACACACACACACACACATGCCCCGTTGCACATAAGCAGAACGAAGCAGGAATGATATTCCCTCAAATGAGACTGCTGATGTCATATTAAAGGCCTCAGAACATTTTTCTACATTAGTTTTTAAGTTTTATTAGACTGTGTTTTGTGTATATTTCTTAATTTTTATTTCTCATGTGCTTAATCTCATGAAACGGCTCTTCCAGATTGCAGCATAAACACAGCCTTCCCACTTTGTCTCCTCATTTGTTCAGAATAAACTAGCTGTCAATTGACACCGTATGTGTTAACAATGCCAGCATGGTGTAAGCTGTGTGTGTGTGTGTGTGTGTGTGTGTGTGTGTGTGTGTGTGTGTGTGTGTGTGTGTGTGTGTGTGTGTGTGTGTGTGTGTGTGTGTGTGTGAGAGAGAATGTGTTAGGGGCATATGCTTCCCATCATATATTCATACCAGAGCCTGCTCCCACGCATACATAAACACACACACTTGTCATCTTTGCCACCTTTGGTGTGTACAGCCTGCCTAGCCGTCTGTCTGCCCGCCTGAATTTCCTAACTGTCTGTCTGCTTATGCTTTGTGTATGTCTGTTTATATTTCTACCTGTCTGTCTGTCTGCCTGCCTGCTCTGTGAAGTCAGGCCACCAGGTCTTTTTTAATTGCTTCCTCCCCTCCTACGGGACCAAAACACTGTGAAGCAGAGCACAGCAGCGGAGTCTGTCTAGAGAGTAGACAGAATAGGGAGGTTGTGGGAAGTCAGTGTCTGTACCTGAGCTCCCGAAGCAGACATACTTCCACCGTATGCGGCCTTTATTCGTTTCCTCTCTGTTTGCCTTCAGGATTCTTGTGCATTTGCGAGGGGGGGGGGGGGGCATGCAACAAAAGAGTAAAGGGGTTAATCATGCCTTCATTCCTCCCACCTGTGTAGGTGGAAATAAAAGGCACAGTATCAGGGTGTTTAGTCTGACAGGGGGATTATTTCTAGCTTACTGCTCGGTCACTCTGAGACAGACATCACCCATAGCATGTTTTTTTTGAGGGAGGGAGGACCACTACGGGATGTTTCCATTATTCCCTCAGCAACATATATCATCTAAAGGTGTCTGAATCTGTGTTTCATTTCTCTGTAAATGAAGCTCTGCATGCTGTAAACATACAATATGCCGTCCTACACACTTTATGCTTATACAGCCTGCCCACCTTTGAGCGTACGAGAGTCGGTGTGAGCTGGAGGTACGTGTCACCCAGTCTGTATTGTCCACAAGCAGAAAAGAGAGAGATCGTAAAAAAAAAAAAGAGGTGCAGGAAGAAGAGAGGGATGAGAGCAGGCGTTGAGGGGGTTGGGGCAGGAACAGGGCGGAAGTTTTACGGCTAGCTGACACTTTATTATTTTTTTGCCCATGTTGTTGCTTGTCTCACTTGAACAAACAATCAAGTGTGAGCCTGTCTCATGCATGTCTTTCTTCCACCATAAAGGACCGTGAGACTCTATGAGAGAGAGGTTGCTTGACATTTTTACTACTAAATGATTTATATTTGCAACGCGTTACGATAATTCTTTCAAGTCTTGTATCAGACCTTTAAGACTTTTCAGCTCAGATCATGTCCTTTTTTTATAAAGGCCCATTTGAAAAGCTTGTTTGAGGAAAAGAGAGGATAGCAATGGCCTCCGTGTAAAAGTGGTGGTGTTTACTCTCATGTTAACTAAACTCATTCTTCTTGGCAGAGTTTGGGTGAGGCATGACAGACATGTACACAGACTCAAGCTGTCCAAATATGAGTGCAGTGAGACAGGGCCTATCCGGATAGCAGGCGCACCACATGTCCCATAAAGAGGCCATGTAGACAGAGGATAGGAAAGGGGGAGGCAGAGACCGTACACGGTCCCCATAACGTGAATGCATAGAGACTAGTTTAGCCAGCTAGCAATGGAATCAGACCAAGAAGTGCATTGATTAAAAATAGAGCCCAGGTGAGAGAGAGAGAAGACGTCTGAGTTTGCGTAAATGAGCGAATGCACGCGTGGGCATTTTGGGTGTTTTGGAGCGGTTTCTCTAAACAAACCTCGGAGCGGCACAGCAGGTAAATGCTATAATTCATTGGAGTGCACACAGCGCCCCAGTTCAGACAGAGAAAGGGAGCTCTATGAGGCATTATTGGAGGTGAATAGTGCGCGGTGGTGCCCCAGCTAGATAAATAAACTCCCAGCGCTCAGGGCCCAGGACCTCACTGGTAGAGAGAACAAACAAGACCAGAGTCAACCTGGGTCACTTCTAAATGTTTATTTCACCCCCCTCCCCTTCTTCCCGCCATCCTTCAATCCAAGTCCCCCTCGTTCCATCCCTTTTTTCAGCATCCCCCCAACACACACACACACACACACACACACACACACACTCTCTTCAACAGTCAGCCCAAGACCACCCCCCAGCAAATCAACACACATTAAGCAGCTACAGATACATGTGCATATGACAGACACATGGCCTCCAGGATACAGGAGACACACTGACTGCTCCCTACCTATTTATTTTTTTGAAGTAGCAATGATAAAACTAAAAGTATCCACCATGTGGCCACTTTTACAGCGATAACATAGAACACACATTGAACGGTTATTTTGGTGCCAAAGCCTTTATATAAAAAAAATTGTAAAAGTCAGTGGACTGTCAGTCACCGCCACACTGAATGCAGTATGCTGAGAAAGGCTGTAATGCAACTGAAGATGGAATAATGAAAACTCAATCAATATAGCGTGGCATCCTTTCTTTTCCAGCTGAAAAGCAACCTTTGTCTTTGGTCTGCGCGAAATAAAGCGGCACCAGTCACCTCAGAGTTTGCACCATTTGCTTCTGTCTTTACACCATGAAAGTATAAAAAAGTAAAGGGTGAGGGAGACGGAGAGAGCCTGAACATTTTCTCGGTACTTGGGAGGGGGGAAAAAAGAAATGGTTCTCGGGGCTCGATAAATTCATTTCTGGGCTGAATGAGACCAGCAACGTGGAAAAATTTTGCCTTTCAGGCTGGGATGAATGTATGTTTCAACCACACATTAAGCAGTATTAGCGGTCAGTGGAGTGTCTAATGTGACTATTTTTCACAGTGGCCAACTCTGCCCATGATTAGCATAATTAGCAGAGGCAAGCCTATACATATGGAAATAGAAAGTGCCTAAATGCCAAACCCTGGTGGAAATTTATGTGTGGTGGCTAACACCACTGGCACATCTGAATAGAATGTAAGTGAAACTGATTTTTCATGTTGTTTTCGCTGTTTTATACTGTTTTTAAGGTGTGATCTCGGGGCAGTTTTTTTTCATGATGGTGGGAGCCGCATGATTTAAACACATTGAAGCTGATCAATTTTGTTTTCTCGTGCTCGCACATCAATTAGGGTTTTCTCCTCCTAAAATAACACAACTGTCCTGGACGATTAATGAACAGATACAAACGTGCGCGAGAAGACAGAAAAACACACACAGACTGTATTTCTATAGGTGAGATACCAAAGTGCCAGCCTCACCCTCCCACAGCCAACTCTGGCATTGTTTTACAGGCTGGGAAAGTTTTGGTCCATTTGCTTTTGTTGTGAAAAAAAAAAAAGAACGTTCCCTCTTTTATTTTATTCTGCTGTTTGTTGGGAAACATCTGAAAGAAATTGAAGGGGTTGAATGACAAAAGGGTCTGCATTCAGTCTGGAGCTGCAGCACTGAAGGATTGTATGGAGGAACAGCCCATCTGCTGGGGGCAGCCCGCTTTCGGCGGTGCCCTGGCTAAGGAACGCCATACTGAGGACCCAGAGTGGGGCACAGTCCTGATTCTGGTGGGTCCACAAGTGACAAAAGGACGTTTTTTTTGTGATGCTGGGTGCCAGGCCAAGAGAATGAGTTACTCATTTGGCTCCTTTGCTGTAAATCAAAAGAAATAAAGGACCTCTATTGGAAAAAAGCGGCTGAGACAAAAAGTAAATGATGCATAGAAAATGGCAGCCAAGGAATGACTTTCTGTGCTTTCTTCATATTGTTGCTACTCTGTTGTGAGCAGACCTCTTTTTTTCCCTTTAATCTATATTTTATTAAAGGAGGTTCTGTGTAGTAGTAGTTCAGTACTCCTCATGTTGCTGTGCTGTGTAAATCAGGAAAGGGTAAAATCCAATGCACTGTGTAGGTAAAAGCATACATGTCACTTTCAGCCCTCTTCGTCTTGGGTCTTCCTCCATAGCAGCGTGGGGCCTTTCAGAGGCCCCCTAATCCAGCTAATCTACCACACTGAACTTTGAAGGTGGCCTGGTCTGACCTAGCATGGCCTGAAACTGGGACTAGGCCTATAAGCCACCGAAGACAGAATAGAATAAAACAGAATGCGTTTGAGGCGCAGCACTTTAAAGATGGCACTGCCTCCGTCCTAGCAGCCAGATGTGAGAAGCCACATATATTTTCAGAGAGTTAGGGGATTCTGGGTGTTCGGCTTTTTGGAAATGGAAGGGTCAGGTGGAGAGGAAATGACTGGGTTTGGTGGAGACAGAGTCCAGTGTTTAAACCGGTGCGTGCGCACACACGCACACACTCATACAGGCATTATATCCGTACACACAGCCATGAAACCATGTCAGGGCTTGTTGTGACGTTTTTCATTCGCCTTTCTCTCTCCCAGTGTCGTAACTGTTGTGAAAGTGCTTTTAGTGGTGAAGCTAAATGAATTCACATGTTGCACCCAGCAAGTCGAGTTGTTTGCAAAGATTCTTAAGATGGTGGTGGAGTTACTCAAAAAAACATCCAATGAAAGAACCATGGATGTGATTTAGAAGGAGTTGTAATCATTTTGTGATTCTTTTGCCCCCCCCCCTCTATATTTTTTATCGTGTTGACAAACACGGACTCATATTTCATGTTTCATGAAAATTGCTAGTAAAATTAGCAGCCGCCGGGGTGTTGAAGCGCCGGGTTTCCACACTCAAAGGCGCTTTCTTCCCAGGGTGGGAAAAATTTCCGGGAACTGTCTCTTTAAGGCTGAGCGCCGGGAGAGAGGGTAGGGGGATTGAAAACGAGTGAGAAAGAGAAAAGAAGTAGAAAAGGATAAAGAGGAGGGGGGGGGGGGGGGGAAGAGAAGAGAAAAACCATGGAAAGACAGATAAGACAAGAAAGGACAAGGTTCCTTCTGGAGCGAGCGGTAAGCTGAACAGAGCTGAACTGAGCAGAAAAGTCGCGAAGCTCAGAGTTGGGTGGTTGGGGCCGGACCAGGGGTTGAGGAGAGAAGGCGAGAAAGAGAGCGAGAGAGAGGACTGGCTGCCTGGGTGGTCCAGATGGGAGGAACGAGACACAAATAGCTATAATTTACTTCAGGAGGCCTGTAATTACAGAGCCAGAGTCTCTCCGAGCCACCCAGTTCCTGTTGGGATCAAAACCCCACACTGCAGAGGTTAACATACGAAACGTCAAAAAAGGTTTAACAGATGTCAAAGAGGTCCACGGACGGAAAGGGTTTCATTTTGTAGTAGCCTTTTCTTTTGATTGGAAATCTGTGTGGTAGGGAAACTGAGCGCCTCTAAGCACCGGTTTTACCCCGTGTCCGGTTCTTGACTTGTGACAGTGTGAAAATGAAAGTCAAATAAACTCTTTGAAAAACAAAACATCTTTTAATTTCTCAAATACAAGAGTGATTGTTGTGGCTTCCTGAGAAGAACAGAATTATAACTTCTCGACTCGAACATTTTTTTGAAGGACCAGATGTGCAAAAGATATCCAGGAAGATAATTTTGACTTTTTTCTTTTTTTTCTTTTTGGGATGCACTGAGCCAGACACTTAAAAAAAAGACACCCTTGTCTGTAAATAAATGAGGTGACCTTATATTCTGAAGCCCCATGCGTAGGTAATTAAAGCCTTGAAAGCGCAGCATAGAAATATTGGACTGTGTCTCCGAGGCCCACAGTTCTAACCTGATCTCACACTTTTGCGGCGGAGGCTGAATAGTTTGTTTTTTCTTTTTCTCCCCATCAATTATAGGAGCCTGCTCCAGGCTGGGGGAGGTGCAGAGAGCGTGAGGGGAAGGGAGAGAGAGAGAGAGAGAGAGAGAAAGAAAGAAAGAAAGGAAGAGGGAGATGGATGGAGAGAAAGACAAGAGGCAGGATTAGTAGACAGTGTTGAGAGTATAAGGGGAAGAGATGCAGTCAGGTTTGAGTGCAGCGTAGGGAAGGTGAGCAAAAGAGTGACGAGAGATAGAATTAGGAAGGAGGTAGCCCTTTTCCAAACTCCCCCCATCCCCCCCTTTTCTCTCTCTCTCACTCTCTCTCTCTCTCTCTGGGGTTGTCATGTAGTGGGACAGCGAGAGGGGCAGACGGGCCCTCTGTGATCCAGCGCGGCATGTTTCATGTCCACTTGGCACAGGCACAGATCCCCCCGGCTGGCAAACTCTTTTCAGGGCAACCTCCTGTAATTAGGGGGCTGGAGTCTACCGCACAGCACAACATCTCTCTCTCTCTCTCTCCCTGTATTTTATCCTCCTCTCTCTGTCTCTTCTTTTTGTTCATCACCACCTCTGACATCTAATATCTCTCTCTCTCTCTATGAATCTGTTAGCCTTTCTTCAACTTCTTGTAAGTTATTTGATGTGTTTCATCCCCAAACTTCTGTGTGCCGTTTACCTACACAGCCACTGGCTGTTCCCTCTTAACTGACTCTTCACGTCCCCCTTCTCATCATGCCCTTTTTCCTTGAGTACTCAAAATGTCGAAATGGATATCTTCTGCCCCGAGCAGAGTGGCAGAGGGTTTTGGGGGCATCAGAGGGCTGGTTTTCCAAATGAACAGGGCACATCTGTTTCACAGAAGGAGCCAATGAGAAGCTGTATTACTCATTTCTCTTGGCCAGACACTGCCTTGTGTGAAGTGCCTTCAAAACCAACACTGGCGAGGGCCAAGGGCGTTGGTCGATATATGTGTGTGTGTTCTTGTGTGTGTGTGTGTGTGTGTGTGTGTGTGTGTGTGTGTGTGTGTGTGTGTGTGTGTGTGTGTGTGTGTGTGCATATATGCACATACAACACACTTTGTTATAGGACCTAAATGAGTGTGTGTCTTTGTATAAATATGTGCTAATGTGTGAATAATACAGTACCTCTATCTATCCATCTATCTATCTCAAGAGTTCAGTATTAATTTTCCCTTTATTCTTTGTTTTCTAGCTGGTAGTCGGGTGAGTACGGAGCTTCGCTACACCAAGGAGAAGCAGGGAGAGGACTCAGTATTTACCTCACAGATGCTTATCCAGACCCCCAAAGAAGAGGGCACCAATATTCTTACCCAGGAGGCTTTGCTGGTTCACATGGAAGCCGCCCTGTCCGCCAGCAAGGTCCAGGTGTCACTGTTTGGAAAGTAAGTGGACCACGGACAAGTTGTGTGAAAAAAAGTTTTAATTGTGTGTCGACAATAACGGTTGCCAATTATAACATGTTTTCTCTCTCTCATAGGTCGTGGGATCTGAACAAAATATGCTATAAATCAGGAGTTCCTATTATAGAAAATGTCATGATTGAAAGGGTGAGTTCACAACAAACCAATTTTTTATTCCTCTATATACCTATTTCTATCCTGGTTTGTGATCTTCAATCATGCTTCCTTTCTATTTCCTCATCCCAGATGATTGACAAGCTATTCCCCTGTATGATAATCACCCCATTGGACTGTTTTTGGGAAGGGGCCAAACTACAGGGAGGCTCCGCCTATTTACCGTAAGTCTTATAATATTTGACCCAATGTACATTCTATTTTTTTGCACATTGAAATATTTCATAGAAAGTTTTGGCTCTCCCTTTGCTGTCATTGCTTCCACCTGACTTGCGTTGCAGACTAAAGCTTTTGGAGAGTTCCGTAACTTTCAACACATGCTCGATGGAGACATACAGTTGGGCCTTCAGTATTCGGTCAGTGAGCTCTGTGACTGACAGCAGCGGTCAGTAATAGAGTTCTTTAAGGGCCCAGAGAGGGACTGGAAGCTGGAAGGGGGGGGGGGGGGGGGGGGGGGGGGGGGTGTCCTGACAGAGAAATTCAAAGGGAGAAAGTGAGGACGAGGGAGGGATGGAGAGAGAGAGAGAGAGAGAGAGAGAGAGAGAGAGAGAGAGGGGAGATGGCTGCAGAAGCAACTGGGTGGTGGGTTGGTAGAACGGAGGGCGGGGAGGCGGCGGCGGCGGTGGTGGTGGTGGCAGGGGAGCCCTTTGGGTCAGACAATGGTAAGCATTCTTTCAGTTTACGAGTGAGTGTCCATCAGTGCAGGGGCCCCGGAGGAGGGAGGGGGGGGCGGCTTTGTCAGCTCACGGCTAACACTCGGCATTCTCATGGTAATGCCCCGGGCTCCCAGCTCCCAAGTTGTCCAACAAATAAAATGGGCAGTATTCAAGCCTCAAGTCCCTCGAGAAAGACAGAGTGAAGCTACAAGACGGTTAACAGTGGAGTCTGGGCGTGTTTGGGCATTTGCAGATTCAGTTTTTTTTTTTCTTTTTTCAAGACGAAGTTCTCTTGAGGAGTTGACTCACTGAAAGAGAGCTTTTTTTTGTCGTTCAAAGTGATATTTCAATTGAGTGCTTAGTTTATAAAAGAAGTTTAGGTCATAGCAGATGTTTCTTTGCAAACTAATTATTTGTTTGTATTTCTGTCCCGAGCTGACAGCGGTATGTTGCATGACAGGCCAGCACAGAGAGAAACAAACACAAGATTCCCATCCTTAGCATCTCCCAGCAGAGCACTAGTGAGGGAGAAGAGGGTCTTTGATGCTTCACATGTCTTCCAAGTATTCCTGTCAATCACACAAAGCGTTCAGCATCTGTTGTTATTTATTAATAGTTCTCTTGGAGGGAATGTGTGGTGGCCACTGAGGCCCGAGCCCCCGTCAGCTTCCGCTTCACTTCAGCTTTGGTTTTAAATGCAAAAAAAAAGAGTGAGATGGAGAGAGAGAAACGGGGAAGAGAGAGAGAGAGGCAGATTTGGAAAGAGAAGGAGGAAGAGTGAGTGAGTGAGAGAGAGAAAAAACTTAGGAGAACAAAGAGCAGCAATCTATGAAAAAACAAAAGGGCCCAGGCCCGGTTCACTCAAGCAAAAACTAGCTGATAAAGGAGTGTGTCTTTGCGAGCAGCAGCAAAAGGGACCCTGGTATGTGGGAATAGGAGAGGAGCTCTCTTCATAAGCCATTGGAGGGAGATTGGGCTCAGAGTTGATATACTTTAGGATTCTTTTATTTCCATCTCTTTTCTGTCTAACTGTCTTTTTTCTTATTTTGTCTCACTGCAGAACATCTGAATCGTAAAATATTGCAAAGAATGTAGCATATTATTTATTTTTTGGGTTGTTTGATTTTTAAGAAGCATCAATCAGTAATATTAAAGTGGATTATTCTGAAAGTAAAAACAAAAACAAGTTTCTAGAGCAGGATATCGAGCTGTGAATTGATGCTAACTTATTGGTCAAGACATGTAAAACACTCCAGTATGACATTAGTCCCTTCAGCAAGAACACTATAAAAGCCACGAGTACAAGAAAGCTCTTAATTTAAAGTTTAGAGTGGATTTATAGAGAAATTATGAATTTATTTCAATGAGAAGGAGGATGGCGGTACAGTCGAGGCTCAGAATAGAGTTTGTTTGTCTGTGGACATCACACAAGAAGCAACGTGAGAGTTCCCCCGTTGCTTCTCCTCTCATCCCTCACCTATTTCCCTCCCATCCATCCACCCAACCTTTCCCCTTCCCTCCCTCCTTATCAAGACGTTTGGGAGGCAGACGTAATCGTTATGACTCAGTGCAGGACATTGAGGAATGGAAGCGAGCAGGCAGCCACCGTGCCTTTTCCTTGAGGCATTGTGGCAGCGTGAAACAGGATAATAAACGCTATTTTATCCTGTATCTGCTGCTAGCCTCCTGCGTAGCCCAGCCCAACCGGGGAGATGGAGTGAAACTGTTTTTTTTTTTTCTGCACACAGTAAAGATTAGCAGGAATGCAAAGCCATGCAGCCTCACAGGCACAACATGATACAAGCTATTTTACAGTTACTTCTTCAAGTTATTGTCAAATATGTTCGGGTTGATGCTCACCGTGTGTGTGTGTGTGTGTGTGTGTGTGTGTGTGTGTGTGTGTGTGTGTGTGTGTGTGTGTGTGTGTGTGTGTGTGTGTCTTTTTGCTCTCCAGGGGTATGCCAGATATCCAGTGGATGAATCTAGATCCAGTCAAGCTGATGGAAGAGCTGAGTCAGTTCACTTCGCTGGAAGGATTTAAGGAGATGTTGGACAAAGCCCAGGTGGGACACACAAATACCGACTGACGGATATACTGAATGAAAGACTGTAGTTGCAATTCTTTTTTCTACATACTGAGACTAAAGTAATGTTGTTTGATTCCTCAGGTCGGACATGCCTACATGAACAGGCCATGTCTAGACCCCTCAGACCCTGACTGCCCTCTCAGTGCACCCAACAAGGAGCAAGGAGAGGTAAACTCACACATAATCTCATTATGTCATTGTGTCCTAAAGAGAGGTTATAGAACAAACACCTAACTTTTGTTTTTCCCTCCATACCTCTGCTGCTCGTCCATTCAGAGTCCTGACATTGCCGGGCGTCTCCAGGGTGGTTGCCATGGTTTCAGCCGGAAGTTCATGCACTGGCAGGAGGAGCTGATCCTGGGAGGGCGGGTCAAGAGCAGCCAGGATGCTCTGCTGAGGTGAGTGCTTATTAAGACATGTAAAGATCAGACACTGCAGTTTCAGGGGATTTTACAGAGCATGTCATAAGTTTGCTCTTGACTTATGGGAGGATGTGATGTGATAGTAAGGGGGGGGATCACCGGCAGCCGAGCAGGCAGCCCGTCAGCGTGCGAGTCAACGTGACTGTGGAATCTGTGTAACCCGTAATAATAAAACAGACACATACTAGGAATGCCTGGTACCAAGAGGGATCGGTTTCCTGCATGACCCCGGTCCAGGATAGGCCAATTAAAGATGATTGACAGCCACACAAAGGCCCCCCCCTTCCCCAACCTCCACACACCCTGTTACATATTTGTTGTGTGAGGGACCAAATAAGAAGATACAGAAGGAGAGAAAAACACTCAAATTAACCTTATTTTTCTGAAGCTGACTGTCTGTTAAGAAGACACTCTCCAGAGTTTAGTGTTTTTCCATTGACTTCAACTGGATTAAAAAGCTTTGCCAATACAAATGGAGTGCCGGCGTTGGGTCAGAGAGCCCAGCTCGTGACACACACACAGGCCAAACAGAGCCTTGAATGAAAGAGGATTCCAGTCCCGTCTGCAAGAGCCACACTTAGGCTACTCTTAGATGTGATTTATGGTCATTTCTTTCACATTTTGAGCAGCACTGCTGCTCGCTGTGTGTGTGCCAAGAAAACCTGAGGACATCTGGGATTGCAGCCGAGAGACCGGCACACAGGCAGACTAGATAACACCTGCTTTTTTGCTGTTTACATTGGCAGACAGACAGGCAGGCAGGCAGGCAAATCCTAGAAGTCAGAAGACAGTCACAGTGAGACATGCTCCTGTGTAGGTTAAGGGATACCAAGAACGATCTGACTGGATGATTTGTAACGTGCTAGTCGTGAGATGGATGATTCAGTTAAAGGTTTCAATTCAGCTCAACACACAATAAACTATGTTTACATGGGGAGCCAGACATCTGTGAGGTGTCCTAAGCTTGCATCTGTGTGTTTTGCAGTGCGGAGGCTCTCCAAACCATGTTCCTGTTGATGAGTCCGAAGCAGCTGTACGAGCACTTTAAAGACGACTACGAGATCCACGACATAAACTGGAATGAAGAAAAGGCTACCGCCATCCTCGAGTCCTGGCAGAGGAAGTTTGTGGAGGTGCGAGCACACATCACCCATCACACATTTCACATATACTCAAATGCTCACGTACATACACAAATCAAACAACTGCACGCATAAAACTGGAGTATAGATTTGGATTGTAGCCACCATGAAGAAGTAGGAGGAGGATGAGAAAAATGAGGAGGCATTTCCTTGTCCATGTGCTTGTTTTGCTTTGGCATACATACGCACACACACACACACACACACACACACACACACTGTGTGGGACTTATTCTGCAGTGTCTGAATTCCATCAGTCTTCAGCTCCCTTGTAAAGCGAATCACGGGGCAGACCAGGGCAGTAGGTGTGTGTGTGTGTGTGTGTGTGTGTGTGTGTGTGTGTGTGTGTGTGTGTGTGTGTGTGTGTGTGTGTGTGTGTGGGGTAGGCCGACCATCTCTCTCTGTCAGAGCCCTAGTTATAGGAACAAGCTGGTGCTGTGATAGCTGACACCCACCACGGTGAGGGTAAGGAGAGAGGGAGGGAGGGGGAGGAGAATGAGGGACATATGCAAAGGAGGAGGGGCAACAAAAAAAAAAAAAAACTGAAACGTAAACTGACAGAAACAGGACACCTCCTCATGACACATTAAAAAACAAGAGCAGATCTATTTCATATTTCGCAGGGTGACTAAATGTGGACACTTAAACAGCTTTGTGGGGAGCTTCGGCCCATTCGCGGCACCGAGTGGAGAGAGTAGCCTCACAAGCCATGTGATCCCATCCCTTTCACCTTTGCCCTCACAACCTCTGGCATCTGTGCTCATTACTCCTCAGTTGTCATACATACACACACACACTCACACACACATTCTAGCACATGTAAACACACACATTCATCCTCACTTTTGCACACATGCACATTTCAAAAGGACAGGGTGCTTTTTCTGTTAGAGGGCCCTGAAATATGGGGCCGGAGGAGAGGCGTTAGGTAGGATTGGTCATAGGGAGGAAGTGTGTTTTCATGTGCAGAAAAAGAAAATGCAGCAGTTCAGCCCCTCCAAGTTCTTGTGGTTCATGTAACTATGACTCCAGTGCTGGCAGTATCTCCTTTTTGTCAATCTAATTGTTTATTTATTATGTAATGTGCTGAAGAGTATAGAATTTGGTGTATTTTCGTTGATGATTAATTGATATTTATCCCCCAGCTGGTCCACCAGAGCATCCCATCTAACTCCAGCCAGTCCATCCACGCTTTCTCCACCACCACCCTCAACGACATCATGAAATCATTCTCTGATGTCAGCGTCATCAGGGTGGCAGGGGGATACCTGCTCATGGTAAGCCTCATAAATGATCTTAGTCAATCAATCATGGCTAGATAGTTCATGAAACGACGTCTAACTAAACTGTAAAATAGCTAATATTTCAAATTGACATCTTCTCTCTAGCTGGCCTATGCGTGCGTGACCATGTTAAGGTGGGACTGTGCCAAGTCCCAGGGGGCCGTGGGGCTGGCCGGCGTGCTCTTAGTAGCTCTGTCGGTGGCTGCAGGACTGGGTCTCTGTTCCCTGCTCGGCCTCTCCTTCAATGCTGCCACCACACAGGTACGACACAAAGGGAACTGCATGCATTCACTGTGTGATGTTACTATCTATCTGTACGGCTGTTGTTTAAGGGGGGGTGAAGCCTTTCTGTGTTTAAAGCCCAGATTTGGATGTTAAATGTTCATTCTGACCGTTTCCCATCCCAGGTGCTTCCCTTCCTGGCACTAGGGATTGGTGTGGATGACATGTTTCTGTTGGCTCATTCCTTCACAGAGGCTGGAATTAACATCCCCTTTAAGGTACCTTTAAGACACCCTCTCCTTTCCTCTCCTCTCCTCTCCTCTTCTCTCCTTTCCTCTCCTCCCCTCTGAACATTGTCTGTTTGTTTTTTTTAAGGACCGGACAGGAGACTGTTTGCGGCGCACCGGCACCAGTGTGGCGCTGACTTCCATCAACAACATGATTGCGTTCTTTATGGCTGCTCTCGTACCCATTCCTGCCCTGCGAGCTTTCTCTTTGCAGGTATGTTTTGCGCACACCCTCACACGCATGCGCACAGACATAAACACATGCACACAATCGCACACCGAGAGGCCTGGGGCTTCTTTTGAAAATGAAAGAGATAACTTAAGAGAGGTGACATTCATTCAGGGCAAGGGAAGCCTTTGTTCCCAGTTTTATTGCCGCCGCACCTACAGGGCCAACATTTTTTTTTCTGTGTGTATACGTGCATAAACGTGTGTGTGTGTGTGTGTGTGTGTGTGTGTGTGTGTGTGTGTGTGTGTGTGTGTAATGTGGAATAGTCAGAGCAAAGAGAGTGATGAACAGACAGAGAAAGAACAAGAAGGAGAGGGAGGGAGGAGTGGATCAGTATATCACTGGCCCGTCAAGGCGGTTTGCTCTGATCTGTGACAAACTGTGGGTGGTCTGCAACACACAAGCAAACACACAATTACACACACACATAGACGCAAACACACTGGAAACCACAGCCAGTTAGAATGTCAGCTTCAGGGGCTGGGGGGAGGCAGCTGCGGTGGTGGTGAAGGGTGATGGTTTTGCTCAGATTCTCAACACATATATATATATATATATATATATATATATATATATATATATATATATATATATATATATATATATATATATATATATATATATATATATATATATATATATATATATATATATATATATATATATACATTTCCTGCTCCCTTCTCTCAATCTTTCTAGTAGTTCATTCTGGCGCTCATTTCTTTCTTTTCTTTCTCTTCCTCTCCCCTTCTGGCTTGCTTAGTATTCCTGGCTGGTGATTTAGAGTAAGGCTTTTCTTTGCTTTCTGGGCTGTGGTCTGAGATACTAAAAAAAAAGAAGAAGAAGGAGCCCTGACTCTCCCCAGCTGGGTTAGGGTGTCTGTAATTTCACATACTGTTCTCTGTCAATTCTCACTTTGTTTTTCTCATTTTGTCTCTGTTCGTTTCGCTCCCCAGGCGGCCATTGTGGTCGTGTTTAACTTCGGCATGGTGCTGCTCATCTTCCCTGCCATCCTCAGTTTGGACCTCCACCGGCGCGAGGACAAGCGTTTGGATGTCCTCTGCTGCCTGTACAGCCCCTGCTCCGACCGCGTCATCCACCTCTCTCCGCACGAGCTTTCAGACGCCGGAGAGCAGCCGCACACGCCCTCGACCGCGACGGCACATGCGCACCAGTACGCAGCGGGATCGACAATCACCACCAGTACCCAAATCACCACCACCGTGCAGGCGTTCACGCAGTGCGACGCGGCCGGCCAGCATATCGTTACAATCCTACCACCTACCTCACAGATCTCCACCAGCCCGCCGTCCATCATCCTCTGCCCCACGTCACAGCCTCAAGGTAAACACAGCTCTGTTAAGATCCCAATAATCATGTTATTTTGCCTAAGATGTTCTGTAAAGGCGCCATGAATAAATCGCAATACCAAAACGCTAATTTCCTGCTTGGATTTCTTCCCCCTAGCCCAAACACCTTCCCCCACCACCACCTCCCTGCCGGATCCCTACGGCTCCCAGCTCTTCGCCCCGACCTCCAGCTCCACGCGGGACCTCCTGGCTCAGGTGGAGGATTCCAAATCGGGAAAGGAGTGCGTCCCACTCCCTTTCCTGCACTGGAACCTGTCGAGCTTCGCCAGGGACAAATACGCCCCACTGCTCCTCAAGCCCAAAAGCAAAGCCATCGTGGTGGTTCTCTTTCTGGGCCTGCTGGGCCTCAGCCTGTACGGGACCACCATGGTGCACGACGGCCTCTACCTAACCGACATAGTGCCACGCGACACCAAGGAGTATGATTTCATCGACGCCCAGTTCAAGTATTTCTCCTTCTACAACATGTACCTGGTGACCATGGATGGATTTGATTACGCCCGGTCACAGAGGCTGTTGATCCAGCTGCACAACGCCTTCAACTCTGTTAAATATGTGGTCAGAGACAGCGACAACAAACTTCCCCGTATGTGGCTGCACTACTTCCAGGACTGGCTAAGAGGTAAGACTCAGTCTTTTTATTTTAATCTTTTTTTGAGTGAGTCAGGTAATAAGTTACTCTCTGTCCCAATGGGAGTTTTTTTTTTTTTTTTTTACAATGATGTCAGAATCCCATAGAGGGTTTTTTCAGGTGTGCTTTTTTGATTTTTTTACTAAGGGCAGGAGTGAGTGAGTGAGTGAGTGAGTGTGTGTGTGTGTGTGTGTGTGTGTGTGTGTGTGTGTGTGTGTGTGTGTGTGTGTGTGTGTGTGTGTGTGTGTATGTGTGTGTGTGTGTGTGTGTATGTGTATGTGTATGCGTATGAGTATGCGAGGAGGTGAGAATGTGCGAAGGGTGAATGAAAGTTCAGTCACGCCATTGTTTACCCCCATCCACCTGGGCTCAGGGGTGGTGCAGTAGATGGGTTGGGGTCATAGGTTATCTTTGCATGTGTGTGTGTGTGTGTGTGTGTGTGTGTGTGTGTGTGTGTGTGTGTGTGTGTGTGTGTGTGTGTGTGTGTGTGTGTGTCCTCAGGCTAGAACATGTCAGAAGCCCAGTCAGGAGGAAGTGATAACTAACAACAGCCTGATCAATCAGAGCCAGATGAAAAATAAAAGAAACTATATTTTCAACATCACTGTCCACCCAGACAGCTCCTATAATTTTATGATAATAGAAATCATAATATTTATAAATGACAACCTCAATAATCTTTTCTTTTCTTTTCTGTGTGTGTTTTACCTCACACGCAGGTCTTCAGGCTGCTTTTGATGCTGACTGGCAGGCAGGCAGGATTACCTCTGACAGCTATCGCAACGGCACAGAGGACGGAGCGCTGGCGTACAAGCTCCTCATCCAGACCGGCTCCAAGAAAGAGCCTTTTAACTACAGCCAGGTATGTCGACAAGAGCGACAGGAAATACTTTTAAACAGTATCCGTGTGTGGTATTGTGGACCGCTACATACATCGGCTCTCTTTTCACCATTTATTCTAACAAAACTCGATACCCGAATGTCCATTAAATCAGAATTTTTAAATCACTTTCCTCTAGCTGACATCTCGACGGCTGGTGGACGCAGAGGGTTTGATCCCTGCAGAGGTGTTTTACATTTATGTGACAGTCTGGGTCAGCAATGATCCTCTGGGCTATGCTGCCTCCCAAGCCAACTTCTACCCCCATCCTAGAGAGTGGATTCACGACAAGTACGACACTACAGGGGAGAATCTGCGCAGTGAGTAATCTTTTCACATTATCATATTCTGAAAATGCCTTGCAGGACAAATGATCTCAAATCTCACCTTTCTTGTCTTTCCCTCTTGCAGTCCCAGCTGCAGAGCCCCTGGAGTTTGCCCAGTTCCCCTTCTACTTGAATGGCCTTCGCCAGGCCAGCGACTTTGTGGAGGCCATCGAGAGTGTGCGGGCCATCTGCGATGAGTTTAGCCGCAAGGGCGTGTTGAACTACCCTAACGGATACCCCTTCCTGTTCTGGGAGCAGTACATTGGCCTCAGACACTGGTTCCTGCTGGCGATCAGCGTGGTGCTGGCCTGCACCTTCCTGGTCTGTGCAATTCTCCTGCTCAACCCCTGGACCGCCGGCATCATTGTAAGCAAAGCGTCCAGTTTGAACCGACAACTCTTCATCGCACCTCTTCCTCATCCTTCCTATGGTTCTGCGTTTTTCCAACTCATGCTACCTCAACAACATCATTAGCCCCTTTCCTCCTCTCACTTTCTTCTCACCCTTCTCAGCACAGCTCAATAACGCTGTCTAGGGGGCCCCTTTTTCTCTGCGGAGGGCCAGTACTCACACACACACACACACACACACACACACACACACACACACACACAGGGACCTTTGTCATTCTAATGTAGGCTGGGCTGGCCTTAGAAAAGGAAATGCAAAGGAGCAAGAAAGGCTTTGCCCTCCTGAAGCCTCTACCTCCAACTCCCTCACTGCTTTTGTCAGAGGGAGAGGGAGAGACTTGGGGACAGGACAGATCTGCCCAGTTGCGACCTTGGCCTGCTCAACCCATCCATCAGGGATATGTGTGTGTGTGTGTGTGTGTGTGTGTGTGTGTGTGTGTGTGTGTGTGTGTGTGTGTACGTGAGAGAGAGTGAAAGAGACAGTCTGAGTGTTCAGCGGTTGGAAAACATTTCACACACAAGCTGGTGGGACCGGTGGTCCTTAAGGGCCCCCCAAGCTCACACACATACACAAATACACATATCCCCAACCATTTGGGGGGGGGGGGGGGGGGGGGGGCTGAAGTGTAGCACAACAACAGTGCCGGTTTCAAGTGGAATGTGTTTCATTTAAGTAGCGATCCCTAGCAGCACTGATTGAGACAGCAACGTAACACGGTGTCCCCAGACAGAGAGAGAGGCACCGCTACAAGCACGTACTGTTCCTGCCTGTGAGGGTTTCAGCCTGTCTGTATGTGGTCGAGCAGTAAAACGCCTTTTATCATTTCTAATTTAACCGTGCTCCAGCGCAGAGGCCCCGCTGGGATCAAAAGCTTCCGTTGGCCGGGAACCGTTTTCTCCTCCTTGTTTTCTAAGACTTGTTGCCGTTGTTTGCTTTGCGGTTTACGGTAACGTTGCATGTTTACTATTAAGCAAACTGAAACACTGCATTAAACTGCAAGCTGTGGCATCGAAAAATCGGAAATGATAAAAAATAAGCAAACAGGCTGCTGTCCAGTGAAAAAACAAGATCATTTGTTTTCCACCAACACAGACAGATGTATACGGTGTTCTGGTAGTGACAGAGGGCCCACACTCTGTTGTCTCAGGCGCTGTCAATCATTTCAACCACCTTTGAGAAGGAAGGGGAGAAGGAGGAGGAGGAGGGGAAGGTATTAGCCTCGGGGTGGGTAATTTGATGCCATGTGGTTGAGACCCCGAGCAAAGGGTCAAAGATTGTGTGGGGTGAAGAGGCAAAAGGGCTAAACTCAGTCACTGGGGAAAGGCACATTTGTTTTTATTGTTTACATGCCTTTATTCTTTTCAGTACTGGTAGTTGAAAGCAATTCGGTTCGTGACGCTTTCTCTTCATGTCTTCCTTGCAGGTGTTTATCTTGGCCATGATGACGGTGGAGCTGTTTGGCATCATGGGTCTGATCGGCATCAAGTTGAGCGCTATCCCTGTGGTCATTCTGATCGCCTCTGTGGGCATCGGAGTGGAGTTCACCGTTCACATCGCACTGGTAAGTCAAGACCCGGCACAAAGCAAGAGCACACACATGGATTAACTGTTAGGAGGACTCCTACAATTAAACACCTACTTTACTTGAAACCTGATGCTCTGGTCTAAATGTTTAATGCCTACTGCAGACTGACATGTGGCCACATGATTTGCCTAACTCGGAAGAATTACATTTAACTAGTCATGTTATTTTTTCTGTAATTGATTTAATGTATTTTACTTACTGCAAGGATTTGTTATTGACATTTTTTAAAAGCAATAAGCTGCGTTGCAAATATTTCAGTTGTTTTAAAGTCAGTGCAAACCGCAGACTCCTGTGGCTTAATGCCTGAAATGGAAAGTGAAAAAGATAAAATAAGTGCCATTAAAGATTTACAAGGAAACTTTTGGCTTCCAGGTTCATGCTGGCAGCTTTCTAGCATAGTGTGCTATCTTGTAGTTTAGCGTAGTGATCCCCAAATAACAAAAAAAAAAAAGGAATGCCAAACCTCGCCTCAAACACAAGTTTTGTGCGATCGGCAGGATTTCCAACTTATTAACTTATTTCTCCTCCCCCTCCGCCACAGGGCTTCCTGACAGCGATTGGCAACCGAAATAAGCGCTCGGCAGTGGCTCTGGAGCACATGTTCGCCCCGGTGGTCGACGGAGCGATCTCCACGCTGCTGGGCGTTCTCATGCTGGCAGGATCAGAGTTTGACTTCATCATGAGGTGAGTACGCCGTGTGTGTGTGTGTGTGTGTCTGTCTGCATCTGTGTGTGTGTGTGTGGCGATGTATGTGTCGACTTTGTACTAATGTGTGAGAGAGTGACGGTTCTCGCACACACAGCGATACCGTCTGCACCCTCCCCAGCCCATTTGTTACCTTCAGAAGTAGCAGTGTTTTGGTTCTACGCCATTAGTGTGTGTGTGTGTGTGTGTGTGTGTGTGTGTGGAGCCAGTTGTCCATCCTCACTTTGGGGATGGTAGGAAGCCTTGTGGGGTGTCAGCGGTGCATGCAGGTGGAAATGTTATACCCCTATTTATGTACACACATACACACAGTGACAAATATGCACCTGGTTCTGTCACTCTTGGCACACACACACACACACACACACACACACACACACACACATCTCCCCAACCTCAGAGCACAAAAATGGGGAAAACATCAAGGGTGTGTAGCAGCTGCTCGTAAACATGGAAGTGTTCTGCTACCCACTGGGTGATCTCTCTTTCTCTCTCGTTCACTGCGTCTCTTTCACACACACATACAAGAGGGAATCTGTAAAAATTCCTATCATCCATTTGGCATTCAGTTCCTCCACGTTGGGTGCCGTCATAAAAAAGTGGAGCTAAATTTGAACTGGTCAGCCAGTCAGATGGGCCGAAGCCCACCAACAGACACCCCTCCCTTCCGTGCGTGCGCGAGTGCGTTTGAAAAATGTTGCGTACTTTTGTGCGTGCGTGCGTCTTCTACCACTGTTTCATGGTCAGAGTGGAAAAAAAGGCGAATAGCTTGATGTTTTTCAACTGAATGTGGTCTAGGCCCAAACCATGAAACCACAACCTTGAGCTCACAAACTGCAACAGGCCTCCGTGACATAAAAAGCACAGTTTTTCTGCAGAAACAGAGACAGAAGCAGAGGGAGGAGGAGAAGTACTCCGAGGGTGGCTTTCTTTGCTCTGGATACGAGGTCCTGGTGGGCGGTCAGGTGAACGAATCCACCACAGTGTCGGATTGGAAAGATAAAGAGGTGTAAATGGGGAGAAATTCAGAGTAAATAGGAAGTTGGACTGGGAAGAATAAAAGTCAGAGAGAGAGTGTTTTCAGCATCTCGTTTTTCTTCTCTTCTCCCATGGTTCTCTGAGAGGTCCTTTCAGAGGACGGGGTGAGAAAGAGAGACAGAAGGGTCCAGTATCTCTGTTGGAGGTCTTGTTTAGCTGTAGCTGTAGCTGTGGTGGGGTGAATGGGGCAAGCCATAGCTGCCTAGCTGGGGAGTAGCATAAATATACTGCTGTAAACATCTCCTGGCCTTGTAATGCACTGAATAAACAGCAAGCCTAATTCAGCCCTGCTCAGAGTCCTCTCTCTCATGCACACATGTACGCGGCACATATGAGTGAGCGCACACACACACACACACACACACAAGGAGAAATGCACATATGTACAGGCATGTAAACACTTACACTCTCTTTCTTACACACACACAGACACACACACACAGCTCCCCAGGCCCTGACAACGAATGGAAAAGATTACAGTTTATATAAACAACAGAATTCCTAACAGTGAGACACTGTTGGAGGTCCCACCAACGTCTCACTTGCTTTCTTTTTTTCTGTCTCACTCTTCTCTTCTTTTTTTTCTTTTTTTTCCACAATGTAAAGAAGTTGTTTGGTGATAGAATGAGCAAGTGAGCTGAAAAGTGGTGGCCAATGCAGTGCCATTAAAAACAACAACAACCTATATTTGTGATTTCAGCATCCGTGCTTTAATTCAATAAAACGTGCAGATTAAATACCCGCGTGGGGTTGAAAGGCCGTCACGCTTTGAGAAGACAGCAAGAAATTGAAACTATCTCCCCGAAGTGTTTTGTCAAAAGTGGTTAGGATGACATGCTTTATGCTTCTGATTAAGGAAGAAAACAAGGACACAGCTTAAAGAAGAAAATATGTCAGAGAGAGTGGGGGGGCGACACGGCTGCGAACGGGTTGTGAAATCACACCCGACATGCAAACCATTAACTTTTTCCTGGAGAGTGACCTTTGTCAAGTGGAGTAGTAGTAATCATTGTAGTAGTCCATTCACAGGAGAGAAGCATGTTTCCAGAGCGCCACACCGCTATTATCTCTGTCTCTGTTGGCTTTTTTTTTTTCTTCTCCTTCATTCCAACAATCATTTTTTTTCTCCCTCCCTCTTTCTTATACCTCTTTAAATCTGGCTGGTGGTTAGCATCTCACTGTCTCCCTCGTTCTGCTTTCTGTTAGTGTTTAAGTGGAGTCCTCTCTAATTTTCCTCGGGAAGCTCTTTCTTGTGGCCTGCCTCCACCCCTGGCCTCCTCAGAGCCCCACTGAAATGCACGCACACACAAAAAATAAAAAAACGCACACACTATGCGAGTGAAAAAGAGAGTGAGAGAAAGTCTCGTAGCAGCAGTAGTGGAGGCATCAAAGCATGTTTTAGTTGGACTGAGCGGGGAATCAGATTTGCCCTCCCTGCCTTTGATACACAAACACTGGGCTTTCCCTGACTTCTTCCCCTGAGCTACTTCCCTTCCTCAAGTGCCAACTGTGTGTGTGTGTGTGTGTGTGTGTGTGTGTGTGTGTGTGTGTGTGTGTGTGTGTGTGTGTGTGTGTGTGTGTGTGTGTGTTTGGAGTTGTGCACATGCATGTGTGTTTGTGTGTGTTCCTGTCCTTACAACACATCGGGCCACTGTGGTCTTGTGCATTTTTTTGCCACATTGAAAGAAAAATTGCATAGAATTTAGACAAATGTAAAATGTTGTCCACTTTGTGTAAAAGTGTCATGAGTTTGGCTGACGATCTATACGAAATCCCTAAAAACCTTAAGATACGAAAGAAAATAAGATTAAAAGGATTGTGCCTCTTTGTGACTGTGTGTGTGTGTGTGTGTGTGTGTGTGTGTGTGTGTGTGTGTGTGTGTATGTGTGATCCAGCTGATGCAGGCAATAGGCCAGACGAGAAGGGCCAGGCAGACCTGTTCAGTGTAAACACAGAGGTGCTTTGGTATATCCTTACCTCAACTAAAATTCAACTGAGTTAGCAATGAGCAGCTGCTTCCAGCGAACAAGAAAGTTCTTGTTTCAGACAGGAAAAGAGAGACTACAAGATGCCACCAGCTAGTTTTGATTGGACACGGCTTCTTTGTTGCACTAAATGTGTTTTCTTTCGATTCATGTTCAAACTAACGTCCATCTCTCTTTCTCTCTTTCTCTTTCCCTCCGTCCTTCAGGTATTTCTTTGCTGTGTTGGCCATCCTCACTGTACTGGGGATGCTGAATGGCTTGGTTCTCCTGCCGGTGCTCCTGTCCATGATGGGCCCTCCGGCTGAGGTCACCCCGGTCGACAATGCCAGTCGCCTGCCGACGCCTTCCCCTGAACCCCAACTGCCCCCGCCGATGGCCCACCACGGTTACTACACGGGCCACAACAACCCGCGGTCGTCTCGTCAGCAGGCCTTTTCGGAGTCGTCTGACTCTGAGTATTACTCCGAGGTGACCACCACGTCAGGCATCGGGGATGAGGATTATAAGTACTGCGACATAGCATCGCACGCCAGCGTTCCACCCTCGACGTCTCACATACTGCTGGAAGCCAGCAAAAACCCCAGTTTCCCCAAGCTCACGGTATGCTGCATAACCGCACAGATACGATGGAAACTCTTCCTGTTTGTTCAAACTCCTGTGTTTTTGTTTCTGAAAGTAAATGATGAAACTTTATTTGTTGTAGGTGGTGAAGCCATTCAAAGAAAGTTCGACAGGCACTGGCGGAAGGATCGAGCCGTTAAGTGAATCTTCCCACAACACACAGTCGCCTCTCGGCTCCCAGGTTACATGCTGGGATGGAAAAAAGCAGCAGCAGCAGCCGGGCCTCCAGAGGCTCCAGGCGCAACACTTACCCAGCGAAAGACCTCACTTCCTCGGGAGGACTTGTCAAAGCGGCCCCAGGCTGCAGAACAGCAGAGGGCCTCAGCCAAACAGGACTAAAGGGCCGAGCTATAGCAATAGCAGCTCCGCACTGCCGACGCAACAAGGCTCCGCGGGGGGGGCTGTTACCATGGTAACTGCAACAGCCTCCGTGACAGTGGCCGTGCATCCGAGCTTGCCGGGGGCGGCGTACCAAGGCTACATGCATGAAGGTTTTGACACGGACAGCGAGTCGGACTGCTTTGAGGCCGCTAAGAGGACTTGTGGTGGCAAAACAAACTTTTCTTCATGTAAGAGAGACTCTTTAGAGCTCCAGGACTTGGAGGCAACACAGAGCCAGGCAGAGCGTCAGCTCGGCAAGACACAAGGTGAGTTTGTTAGCAGTCAATCTCGGGTTTACCGGACTTTTAATCTTCTCAAGATGTGTATTGAGAGCTGACATTAAAACTGAAGAGCAAACCGAGAAATACTTGCAGTGTCTCAATGAGATTTCCGGTGCATTCATCTTTTGAAGGCCTGTGTAGCAAAATCTAACGCTTCTCTGTTTTCTCTGTTTGTCTGCTGTAGGTGGGTTGAGGATCCAGGCAGCCAAAGATTGCTAGACTCTCTCACACGCCTCATCTTCTCTCTTCGAGTCTCTGGCTGCTTCTCCAGAGCAGCTTGACGGCTCACACGGAGTCACGTCTTGAACTCTCAACTGTACATGGACTTCACACAAAAAAGGAGAGGATTTATTTCAAGGACATATTAAAGAGAAACAAAAAGACGTTTTCAGAATTATATAAATCTATGAGTATATATTTTAATACTAAAAAAAGAAGGAAGCTATTTAAAAGAGTACTGTATAACTTGGGTATTCTCTTGTGTAAAAGTTCAGATGTAAAAGATTATTTTTTTGTGGGGCTGTTGATTTTTTTTTTTTTCATTTCCCCTCCACAAGTGTATAGAATAAGAACTGTGCTATATGTAAAAATGTCCACAAAAAGTGAGATGTTATTAAGATATTAGGCTATTGAACAGACGTGGTCAGTGTTTTATTTCTATGTATTGCTATGATCTTTTTTTTTTGCTGCTACATTTCAAAATAATTTTAAGTGATTTGCCTTAAAAAATAATGCAGTACCCCCTCTTCCCCCCCTGGTTTAAGTCAGTATAATTTTTTACACAGTATTATACTGTGAGATTTTAATTATAGATGATCTCTGTCACAGTGTGCACTGTTTAAAAAAAGAAGCAGAGAACTCCACAGCACACTGTTTTCTTAACAGTAGTAACCGTCGTGCCTTCAATTTGTCCCATTTTCCTTGTTATCACAGGAATCAGCACTCAGTATTATGTTCTTGCTTTGCTGTAAATATGTTTTGTCTCATCCAGACACACAATGTTTGTCAAGAAGCAGTAGTAGACTGATGTTATCACCATCATCCTGCCCATCTATCTGAATAGTGTTGTGATCAGTTAGCCAGCACGCTGGAAGGGGTCACACCTATTTCATATTTCATGTTTGATCTTCCATCCTCTGCAGTTTTCAACTACTTGAAGGAGCTGTGATAAGATATTTTTTTATTTTTTTCTTCTGCAGTTTTTGTAAGCTCTACAGTGGGTGAAGCTCACATTGGTCACTTTGTGTTTGACAATTGTTCACCTTCTCGTGTTATTTTGAAAGGGAATTATGAAATCCAATGCAAAGGGAGTGATTTTATTTTATTATTATTATTAATTTCTCCTTTTTCCTTTGCTGGCTGCTTCGGGTTTGCGACACCTTCATGTCGTTGCGACCCTGTGCAATTATTACATGATGTAAACTGGCTCAACCTTTATAATGCTCCAACCTGCTCTCACTCACTTTCTAATTTCTCCCTCTTCTTGCTAATACAAACCTCATATATGGCACAATACATTTTTCTTTCATTCTTAGGATTTTCATGTAATTTGCTTTACAAATTTGTTTTCGTTGATGTTGTCGTTGTTTGGTATTGGTCTCATCACTGCCAGGTTAAATTGCAGGGAATTTTTTTTTTTTTTTTTTTAAGTGGCAGCTTTGGTTTCTTTTGTACATATGAAAGAAAAGTTAAGTAGCTACTGTGCAGTTGTGAATAATTAAGCAGAATGAGCAAAGCACCATTTACAGTTTGATCAGACCGTAGACCAACCGCCAGCAGGTGTTGTCAGACAGTGGTGAGGAGTTTAAAAAGGGAGGGGGGGGGGGGGGGGGGGGGAGCTCCTGCATTGGTTTGTAGTTTATTTCAAAAGAAAAATTGTTAATGTCATGCCATATAAATTATTTATATTAAAATTTATTTTTGTAGTTTGTACAGATGTTAGTATCTAGACTGAAGTTCTATTTTTAAAGAGTGAATATATATTATATATAAATATATCTATTTGTTGCCGAGTTTGTTTTTGTTTTGACGTTTTATTTTGTTTGCATTTTGGGATGGAGGGAGGGAGGGGTTGACAACACTTTAGAGCAGAGGCCTTTTTTTTTTTTTTTTTTGGTGGAGTAAAGGAGGCAGTTGGAGGACCATGAAGGAGAAGGTGTGTAGGATTGTGTCACTGTTACACCTTGTTCTTTTCAGTTTCCTCTTGGCCCTTCCTTCTTCATTGTCATATTTTAAAAATGTTCTTGTCCATGTCTAAAACACTGTGACTTCTGAAAACTATGCTCAAGAAAACCCTCGTGTGACCGTTATGTTCCCTCACCTGCTATAGAAATTTAACTAACAAAATAAATTGAATGAAAAAAAAAAAAAAGTGCTTCTGTGGTCTTTGCCAGTCGTTTCAAGTGTGGGTTTGTGTTTACCTGTGACCCTAAAACCCTTATCACAGACGAGCAAACTTACAAACTGACAGTGTTTGCTGGTTAAATATACTGGTTAAATAGGCTTACTCTATTATCAAGGTGCATTGTTGGGGTGTAAAACAAAAGGTTTGATTTCAGTACGTCAATTATTGAAACCCAGTAGTATCCGGACATTTAATAAGAATTTGATTTTAGGCCTAAATCTGATTGAAACTATGAAATCAGCTATTATACTCTCAAGACTCTTAAGATCTCTCAGCCTCATTAATCATGAACAAACTATTCCCATTCAAGAGAGGTTATACAGGACTGTCAAAAAGCATCAATAAGACATCGCACAATCAATTTACACTGATAAATGCTTTTGGTGCTACTATAAATGAAACACACTGGGGAATGAGTACATCAAATGTTTTTGAAGTGTTGATAACCCAGTTCACAAACGTTCACAATAATCAACTGCATTTCTGTTGACTACCTCACTGAAATCAACATTGACTGCATGAATCCCTTGATGCGTCAGAACAGTTTGAGAAAATGTAACTGTAACTCAGTCATATGTAACTTATTATCTTGTAAAGTTGGTGTGCAATGCCTGGTTCATTTTTTTCACATCAGCTATAATTGAAACTGAACTCATGAGTTGCTAATGATATCCAAGTGGATTTGCTCTGACTTCCAGCTCTCATGCAAGCGGTTTAGCTCTCTCTGCCTGAACTCAAAAGTTTGATCCACACACATAATCCAAAATCCTTTATTAATTACAGATGTGATCAACTATCTTATTGCCCCCCAATTAGCACCCAGACACACAAGATGCCCATCCATCTTTCCTCCAGACCTACACATCTTTGACAACTAACATGGAGGTTCTTCATGGTCCTCAGAGGATGATCCATGGGATTTTGGTAACATCTTTCACGTTTTATTTGTCGAGTGCTACAATCCCTTTTCCCTTGACCAACACGGACCCATGACAGGTTATCATGATTTCTACAAAATCTGATTTCTACAAAATTGGCCTCGCTTTCTACAAAATTGTAGATTTTTTACAGAATTGTAGCCAATGAGGACGTGCCTTAAACTTGCTGTGGTAGT
>NW_027176964.1:9535564-9780564 GCF_023349555.1 Cebidichthys violaceus
CTGTATTTTACCTTTCCTCCTCTTATTTTTGGTCAGCAGCCTCCAGTGACTCTACACAACCTATTCTACCAGTTTTGCCTGGGAGTAGACATTTTCACTTTTATTTGTATTAAGCCACCCTGGGGGATCTTTCTGAAAATGATTTATTGTAGACACTGTGAATTTACAGCATTGAAGTAGCACTGTATATACAGTATTATGAATAAATATGAGTATATTATGCTATAAAACGAGCCTATTCTAAAATTAGTTTCACTGTTATTTCAACACATGCAAAACTTGAGATCAAAAGTATACAGTCAAATAGCCTGTGAGTCAGTGCTACACAGGTACAAAAAGAGAGTTCTCAAAATAATTTGTCTTCATCTAAATGTAAGTGAACAAACAAAACACACAAAGTACTTTACTTCTATTTTATTTCCTCCTAATGTGGCTGAGGTTAAGTAGAAAAGAAGGTTATGATATTGCAAACCTATAAGCACAGGCAGAGTCCTCTACTGGACTGTGTAATACTCTCCTCCAATCACAAGCAGGCATTTGTCCACTGAAATTTTGCTGGCAGTTCCTACTGTAGGAAGGAGGCACCTATTACTGGGTGTTGCCTTCTGATCCCCTTCAAGAACTGCTTCAAGAGATGGTGGCCACAGACCAGTTGGCTGCTGCACACACTCTAACAGTGGCAAGAGACAGCCCTCTATCCACCAAACACTGTAAAAAGAAACAATAGACTTAACTGCTTAAGACAGGGGATCTAGTCTCCTTTCCTTGCACCAACGTTGGAACCTTGACCACATTGCCTTGTAACAGGCTATGGTGGATCCCGTTCTTGCTGCTTTGATGGTCTGCACAACCTGTATAGACAGTCCAGCCCTCCTCAGCTTTTCCCTCTAAGGTGCCAAGCCTGGAGAAAAAGCCAGGTTGGACAACAGGCCTATCGCACCTGCGTCCTGAGACAGAGCAACCCAGAACTGGTTCAGGGCTAGGCTGCCATCATCTGAGTCATTTCTGCCTAACACGGCGGCGAGCAGCGACTTGGGGCTACCGGACTGCCTCGCTCTTTCCAACAGGTGATTGATGAGTCGGAGCAGCGTAAAGCAGCTTTGTTGGGTATGGCACTTGTGTGAAATGACATGCATGGAACCATAGCGAAAACCATGTCTAAATCTGCTTTTCCACCTTGGGGTGAAGCCTCCACTTCTCTGGTAGTGTTTTTTGTCTATGCGCCCCTGTTCTCTTGTCCCAGAATGTGGGACAACAAGATATCTAAGGCCCTCAACCACAGGCTCACCACTTTCCCCAAAAGGGCAGTGACAGACTGAGCTCCGCCCTGCCTGTTGATGTAGACCACCATGGTGCTGTTGTTTGTCATCAGCATCACTTTTTTTTGCCCACTTGCTTCAGGAGAGTACAACCCATAGATCCCAGTATAGGTTATATGCAAAAACACAAATGCACAGCAAAACAGTGTTAGCAATTGGCAGGTGGTAGCCCAGGGGTGAACGAGAAGTGTCATAAGGGCCAGAGGAGACATGACTTCACATTGGTGTGGCTAGGAGCTAATCGCTCCCAGGAATAGCTTGCTTTGTATGCTTGACCCCTCTGGGTAAACCTTGCTGAATGGGTCGTATTTAGCAACAAAGAGGCGAAGCTCCCTGTTGTCTGCGCTGCTGAGCTTGCTAATAAAACAGGGTGTAAAAGGTGTGGATTGGATCATAGATTGCATTCCGCATTTCGATGTTGTTTAATGCAAACAAAGTCTCCTTGAGGGCATTATCTGGAGAGTCAATAGAGCAGTTGATGTTTGAAGCCGGAACCTAGGGAGCTATTATGATGGCAACACACTTTTTTTACCGATAGAGATTTTAAAACAAGCACATCAAAGCTTTGGCTACGCTTCACTTTCATACTGTGAAGCTGCCTTATTATCATAAGCATTCAGATGAAATCTTCAGTGCTATTTTGGTTCCTTCCAAATCGAAAGAGCAGTTTCATTCATATCACATAACCAGAGTCCGTTAATATGCTTGTTAAAGTCTTGAATAGAACTAAATAGTAATCATCTAATATGACGACATAAAAGACCTACCTGATGTTGCCACAGACTCTCATTTCACCTGTCCTCCTAATCCTTAATCCCTTAACATGGGAACATGCAAACAAGTGTGTGTGTGTGTCCTCCACAGGGTCCTATACTATAATTAAGCTATGCATGGTGCCCTTCACTCCTTGACTTCTTCAGCTATGACCTGACGCTAACCAATCAGTGAGCAAGGCTGGCATGGCAGACAAGGCCGGGGAATCTGGAAAATTAAATTGCGCTGACGTGCAGTGATTTACATCCCCATCGACCTCCTCCTCCAGCAAATTAATCACCTCTTTCCCTCTACTGCTTTTCTAATTTTCCCTGCAATTCGAGGCACACCAATTACAGTGCCTGTGGTGTGATGCTGGATGTATGGGTAGGGGGACATGCTGGTAATTTTGTTAACCCTGGATGTGGATTCACTCTGGAGCATTTTTTTTGGAGGTTTCAGAGAGAAGGGGGCTCTGCTCACTCTCTGTTGGCTGCTAACCAAAGTTGTGATTAATTAGGCTAACAGGACAACGCTTGGACTGCAATGATATTGCTCAGATGATATATGCTAATTAATTGAAATACTTTAAAGACTGTGTTTCCTTGCAGCGGTGGCTTTTCTGCATCACATACATGGTGGCATCATTTAAGAAGTTGCCCATAGGCGCATGATCACAATTCCAGGTGAGATGTGAGTGACCCTGCTTACCTGACACAGAAGAGGATTGATTTCTAAACACCCGGCGAGCCGAGAAGACTTTCACATTACTCTCTTTATTCAACAATCCATCTGTCTAAGGAGCCATCCATCAATGCATCCATTTCTTTCCTTTTCATCCAGCTGTCCCGTTCTTTCCCATTTCAAGGCTTTCCTCGCAACACAAAGGCACATCAGAGCGGCATACTCAGTGTAGATGTGACGAATGATGCTGTTTGCGGTGGTGATGCGTCATATGGTTTTTTTGTGTTTTGCGGTCATGGGTGAGTGAAAGACAGAGAACTGGGCATATCCACTGGGGTTTAATGTTCATTTGTGGCTAAGATAAAAGACCAAGTGATCAATATGAAATTTGTGTGTGTGGATATGTTTCCAAAATCTGGCAGGTGAGTAGTGTGTCAAGTCTATCACAGCTTAGCCACAAGACCATAGTGTGGAAGGCAGGTATGGGTCAGGAACTTCTGCTTATGCCTCAGCTGACAATTTGAGACATCTGTCACTGCCTTGCATGTCACGTGATGTGTACTGTACATTGTGACTCAATGGACATGTATGGGGTTAGAAATATGTGTCTGTACTGAGTACCTGGTATACACATATATATCCCAGAGGTACCTTTTCCTGTGTATGTGTTTTTAGGTGTGTGTGTGTGTGTGTGTGTGTGTGTGTGTGTGTGTGTGTGTGTGTGTGTGTGTGTGTGTGTGTGTTTGTTTGTTTGTCGTATGTATCACTGAGGCTGAGAGGGGTTGAAAGGCGAGGTCACACAGAGCCAGTAACAAAGCTCATCCGTCAAATCCCTGTGACCTGAGTGACATTCTCTCAGCCCCGCTCCGGTGCTCACACTTTGTGGATTGCGCTGTTGTTTTTGTCATTTGTCTGTTTTCTATTTGCATCCTTTACCCCTCTCTCTTTGGCTTCAGGCCCATGCACTTTTTTTGGCTTGTCTACTCAACTTGTAGTGAAATATTTATGCACTGCAAGTTAAAGGGACAGAGTCTCTGAGTAACCATGAAGGGAAATGGGAGCATGGCAAACAAGGGGACTTTTTCTGACGTATGAAATTTGTATGAAATATTTACATATGTGTCACCACGATGGCCACAACTTATGGCACTGCTGGCCATATCCATAGATCATAACATACAGCAAGGACACCCCCCAAAGTCTCCCCATTATCACAGCCAATTTCAGGCAAACAGCAAGTTCATCTACACACATGTTTAAATAGAGATGCACAAACAAAACGTTTAAATATACAGATAAATATATCGTGTTTTGTAATTGAAATTTCATGTGAAAAAGATTCGGCAAAATCGGTGTTAAAAAGCTATTTTCACCAAGCCGCTTACAGTTCTTGCACTATAAAATGAACAACTGTTAATATATATCTCACATTTGCTGTCTGGTACACTACGCCACATGGCAATTCCACACTACAGCATTGTCAAAAATGGGTATGTGCCTCACTGTTGGTAATATTAATACATTTTAAGATTGAGAGCTTTTTTTCTTTATTTCCTGATATAGGTAAAGGGAGATATAATCCAATGATTCTCTTTGATGATGCACAGAAGTCGGACATTCTCCCTCCATATTTCCACAAGCCTAGGTTTACTGTAGGCTATTTTTGGTGTTCAAATACAACCTGTGTACACACAAATGTGTTGTTCTTTTTCATTCGTTTGTTCGTTTGTTTGTAGCTAGAACAAACTCTCACTAGCTATATTTTGCAGGTGTAGCACGATATAGTAGCAGTTGTGTTGGAAAACAATCCAGGGCCGATATCTCCAAATGTATGAGTTGGCAATTGGTTTGAACTGGATGACACACCTGAGATGTGTGGTAAGAGCATCAGAGCAATTTCCAATGTAATTATTGGCATTTCCCACGCACCCTGCTGTTTCCAACTCCCTTATTTAAGCTGGAGGAAGGTGTTGACTAGTACATACACATGCCAGGTACTTACTGTCATCTGTCAGTTTCATTGGGAGAGCACGTAGAGAGTTTCACGCTCTCCTGCACAGATTCTCCACTTCCCCACCCCACATAAGTATGAGTCACCACTGCAGTGACGATGCATGATCCCTATCTGGCTTCCCACTCAAGTGTCCTGCCAAGCTAAAGTCGCTGATGCTGGAAATAGACCCACAGTCATGCTCATACATAATTTCAGCGAAATACTAAACATGCTACCCTACCCTGATTTGTTGTTATCTCTCAATTTATTTTTAATTTTATTGGAAGCTAATTAAGTTGTTTCCAGGCTAATTTTATTCAGATTGCAGAGTTTAATTTGCTCAGTGTTGGGTTAAATATAGCAGCAGACAATTTCCAGGACTGGAAAAGAATATGAATATGGAGGAGGTGTAGGTTCTGAAAAACAGAAGGAAAGTAACATGATCCATGCTTGGTCCCTGCATCAAAGTGGGAGCAACCATCCAAAGCACTCCACCTTGATTTATACCTTCTGTCGTGTTTGCCAGAGTTAGTATAAGGTGGGCATTGATTCGCCATCTGTGGCTGTTGGACTGCATTTGCATCTGAGCAGGATTCACAATGAAGGAGTTTGTGTACAACTAAATTAGTGTAAGAGACACCTTCTTTGTTGGTGAGCCTGTTATTCCATATAAATAATATACAGCAAACTGCAATTAAAAAAAACTGATTTAATCTGTTGTTTAACCAAAGCAGTAATTTCCAAATAAAAAGCTTTTTAGTACCTTCAAAATAAAATGTTGACATATTTTCATATTCTTCCAAACCCAAAAGTTAGCATTGTGCTGGTTCCCTCGACAAAAAACCAATGGGATTTTTGCATCTAGCTCAAAACCCATTAAAAAAACATTGACTTCAAGACTAGGGAACCGGAAGTGCAAAAATGCGAACCCATTTCCAAGTTTTCAGGACTAAATCTTGCAACACTCTATCAAGTGCTGACAAGAATATAACTGCTGTGTCCTGCACTACATTTTGTTTGCCAAGCCAAATTGGTTTTGTAATTGTGGTTGAAATGCTTTGGCATAAAGATATGGTTTACATAATCACTTTTATAAATGACATGTTTTTCCTTTTTTATGGTGAAATCTGGGCATAGCAGTCAGCAGTCATAACATCACCAATTATGCAGTATGACGGTAGCAGTTGTACCAGTCATCAATCTCTCATTTTTAGCCAGCTACCATCAATTTTGCTGAAACTACAACTGTCACTAGCAGCTAGCTAGCTAACTAAGCTAATATAAACTCTGGAATCTAGTAATTAAAGGTGACAATGAAGAGTGTTGAAATAGTTAGAAAGTCCTGAACATTTTGTTAATGACATAGGAGAAATGTTACACACACTTTATTACCCTTTTGATTATTACATTATTGGAATGCATTTGAACTGGAGCACTAAATTACATTGTTATCTTATATCTCAGTTAAAGCACACTATTTAAATAATAAGTTAAACCTGAAACTATTTTTTTGGTGTATTTTGCTTTTACATATACTGTAACCTGACTGGATTTCAGTTCCTTTTAGTAATTCTTTTTGAAATGGGATCAGGATGCTATAGAAGGTTCCTGGCAATATGAAGCACAAGTATTTTAATCTTTTTTTTTTCAGAAGTAGAGCAATTATGGGGGGCTATTCTGGGTGTGCGTAGCATTTTTTCATTCCCTTCTGTTATCCTCCCACGCAGCATAGAGACATTTCCAGAATTCGTTTGTTAATCAAATCCAGAGACAAAACTATTCCCAGCCTAATGTGAGACTGTCTGGGATCTTTGGAACATAAAATAAAACTTTGACAAATGCTTTCCCCGAGTTTTGCATGACTCCAATGTATATATGGTATACATGGTGAAAGACATGTGTCTTTCTCTCCACCATACAGTCCCGTGGGTGTCTGAGAAACCAACATCTCTGTCACCAACCTCCACCCCTTTTTGTTCTATTTTCTTCCTCATCACTCCATATCACTCTTCCTCTCCTGGCCTCTCTCCATCCCACTCTCTTTCTCTTCCTATTTGGGCAAACATCCAGGGCAGATCGTTGCTCTCAGGATTTCATTAAAAGGATGTTGATGGAGCACTCTCCCCAGCTTAAGTAAATGTGCTCAAGTCCATTTGAGTGTGCATTGTTTGGAAGTGGATAACTGAAGTTTGAGGAGTAAAGGAAAGGAGAAGAGAAGAAGGAACAGGGGAGAAAATAAGACGGGGAGAAGGATATCTGCATAGTTGTCTTCCAGATTAAGGAGAAAGTTTACTTGGAATCTCTAAATAGCTTCTGTGAAGTGAAAAGGCTGAGCAAAAACAAGACCAAACACTGAACACTTCTTTTTTTCATTTACAGTACTTTTATCTGGGACATTGCTGCGTTGACTAGTCATTGTACTCTGACAGGTATATTTGCTTCAGATTTTACTTGATTCTGCAGCAGAATGTCAGTGACAGCCTACATGAAGATATCTGGCACATTGGTGGATGGGCAGCTCAAGCCACTGCAAAGACATGACAGGTGTTTCATATCCTTGCTATGTGTATCAATGTCTATACACACACGTTATTGGGCAAAGAGACCATTACAGACACCAGTAAGTACACACATTATTTCGCCACCACATGTTTATCCTTCATCTGGTGGACCTGGCTGTCACGGGAACACGCTCGTCTCAACGTGATACCTCTTAACCTGACAGTTCCAGCACATCTCTGTTGCAGTCGCACTCCAGACATGTCGCTATAGCTGTCACAACTGGTCACTGCCTGACACAGGTGGTCACAACTGGGTGGTGCCAGTACTGTAATTCTCATTCTGGTGACATTAGGTTGACAGCACACTCCTGTTTCTGCTCAAAGTGTTCTAGATAGGAATTATCTGAGCAAACATGGTTGGATGTGTTGTCCAAATGACTAATGTGGAAATTGAGTTGAACAAAAATTGCTAATGTCACAGAGTGTGGAAAATGGGCAAGAGTTGTTTTTTTTGACAGAATATGGTAAGGTATCTTTGTGGCACATTTATTTCAGGTTTACACCCCCTCATGGCCACTCACTTTTTCCTCACAGTGCCAACATTTATCAACCAGAAAATAGACCCATCCAGTATCTCTGGAGAATCAGGCACTCTATGTCACCCACTTTATTTATTATCATGGGAGTTTTGCGAAGTGTCACTTTGTATCATTACAGATTACTCCTCTCAAGGCCTAGAAGTTCTGCAGCTGCAGTGACTGTGCTACATTCTGGCTTATCTACACAAATTCTGAGTTAACTGTCCGAGATAATAGCAGTGTGTGAATTCAGTTTCAGGGGCGATATTTCATTTCAAGGCAAACAGAAAACAGCTTGTTCCTTCTTCAGTAGCCAGCACAATATACCATATCCAAAATGTTTTTGCCTTCTTCCCTATATGCATGAGCTGTTCAGCACTTCATGTTATTAAAACAGGATTTTGTCAGAGCTATCATTGGCCCACAGCAGTAATTACTAAGGGTTTGCATAGCTGCCTCTGACTCACTCGCTTTGGAAATGTTATTACTAAAGTCTTTCTCATTGGAGGCGCACAAGGACCTTCTTGTGAAGCCTGTCTTTGCTCAGGCCATTCCAGCGACACTCAGCTCATATCCCCAACAGGGTCCTGGGGCATGAGACCAGATGTAGAGCAAAGGAGGGAGTAAGCGAGTAATGATAAAGAGGGACCCTAATAGAGAGCATTTTGCTTGGAGCAGCTATTTTTTCATGTTATTCTGTGTTTATTTCTTCGTTTTTCATCTTATGTATGTTCTTTTAAATTAAATAATTGACTTGAAGCATTGCCCCTGACAGAGTGACGGATGAAGAGGAAGGGGATTGACCCTTTTATTTTTTCTCAGGGATGATATTCGGCTATCTGTGTAGCTCCAGTTTGCCCTCAGACAAAGGAAAGGGCAAGAGAAAGTGTCTTGGGGTCTTAGTAAAGATGAAACGATTCAGATATGAACTAGTCTGAGGTATGAGAAAAGCACTGAAGTCGCTGGGGCTTAGACTATTGATCTCTTCCTCTCCGTATTTCTTTCTTGTTCTCTCATTTTCTCCGTCAGTCACAGACAGACAACCACACACTGCACCAATTGCCTAATTCGTTCAATGCTTCATGTCTTCCTCTCCACTGGCTCGTGTGCTCATTGAGAGCTGGGTGTTGCCTCTGCGTCTTGCAGTGTTTCCTTATAGCAGTCTTCATTCAGGGTCAGGTGTTAAATCTCTTTTCAGCGTCAGCAACCTCGCAAAGTTCAAACCCAAAAGAGGTGCTCGTTAATGAGCTCAGCCTCTCCACCTCTGCAGTGCCATGCAGCACTGACCTGTAACACCTCCATACGTGTGTGTGTGTGTGTGTGTGTGTGTGTGTGTGTGTGTGTGTGTGTGTGTGTGTGTGTGTGCGTGCGTGCGTGCGTGCGTGCGTGCGTGTGTAGTACACATACAGAAATACACCCAAGTAAACCTGTTTATGATTTTTCTTGTCCAGCATTTCAAACATCTGCCTGCAGTATAGTAAAGCAACGGAAGAACTGTTTTTTGTCTCCTCACTAATCTCTCATTTCCCTCTCCGTCTCTTTCTCTACATCCCTCCCTCCTCTGTCTCTGACTCTTCTCTTACTCTCTTGCTCTCTGAGAGTGAGCAGAGAACAGGGTGGTCTGTGTAGGTTGCTTTTTGGGTTTGTCTCCAACAACGGCTTATCTGCAAATGCTCAGATTCAGCTAATTGGCGGCAAGCTCACTTCAGATAAAAGGGGAGGTGCTGTTGGCGGGGGTGGGGGGGGTGGGGGGGGGGGGGGGGGGGGGGGTGTTCAGGGTGGGTCTGCACAATTGCGTCTGTCTGTGCCGGTGCATATGTTCCCAAATGTGTATGTATATATATATATATATATATCTGTGTGTGTGTGTGTGTGTGGAATATTAAACAGGCAGCTGTCAATTTCAGTCAACAGGGTGCGTAGCATGCCTGAGGCCCAGGTAGCCCAATTACAGGCAGACACGCTCGATGTACGAGCAGAAGCCTGGGCCTATCTTCCTTTATTCAAACACTGCTCTGGGAGAGGAGACGCTAAATGTGATGTTGGTCGATGTGTGAAGGGCGGACACTGTTGGGAGCCGCTGCTGAGACAGAAGCAGAATCTTGTGTATGTTTTGGCTGCTGGAGTGTTGATACTGGGTGAATGGGGAGGATAAAGAGTTTTAGTTGAGGCAAGCACGCTGGTGTTGAGGGTAATGGCAGCAAAAGGATGTTTGCAAAAAAAACATTTTGAGAAATTTCACCTTCTGCTCATTTTTTCCCCCTTTCGCCTTTCCTCAGGGTGGGAAGATCCCAGTGAGGTGGACAGCTCCAGAAGCCATCGCTTACAGAAAGTTCACCTCAGCCAGTGATGTCTGGAGCTACGGCATCGTCATGTGGGAAGTGATGTCGTTTGGAGAGAGGCCTTACTGGGACATGTCCAACCAGGATGTAAGTGTTTATTGGTAGACCAATGAATTTGTATTGTTACTTTTTAATGCAATGTTTTTCCTTTTTAAATAGGATGTTAGGGCAGAACATTGGATAGTGAGCGTTAACTGGGCTTTCAGTTATGGAGAGAAAAGCCGTTGTATTTGATATGACAGGCTGAAAAGTGTAATTGTCAAATAATGTGTTGACTTCTTAGTTACACCCACTAGTACAGCATGGCGTTCTCACTGAAGAGGCACCTCTTACTAGGAAGTAGCAGCTTTCTAGAAAGTTAAAGAGTTTATGGGATCTTAAAGAAAAATCATAAAAATAAACATTTAAGTAAGTGTAAAAAACAAGTTTGAATCTGAATAAACTGCATCATTAAGAGGATGGCCATTTGCGTACAGATGTGGTTAAACGACCCCATAGATACACAATCAAGGATAACTCATAAGACAGGAAGCTGTAATAAATCACACATTTTTATCGGCTCCCATCTCAGAGCATCATGACTGAAGATGTCCTTGACTCTGACTTTGAAAGCAGACGTATTATGGACACAGTTGCACACTATCCTCTTCCCTTCCTGGCCAGCTTTTGAGAGCAATGAATGATTGCTGAGAGCTCTGCTTTGTTCCCCATGTCCGTTTGGATAAGGTCCACACACAGACTCCAACAAACACACAGGCACCAACACCAACCCCCTCAACCATTGGCTATAGTCCCATACTACAAAGTCTCTCTCCCTAAGCTCCCTTAGTGAGACAATCAGCCAACCATCAGGCCTCTATGGACCCTGCTCCACAAGGACCGTCCAAGCCAGCAGATGTTGCCTCAGTGGGCCAACAGCAAACACTGCCTGGTGGGACTAATGCAGAGAAGAGGACTGGCACTGCTCAGCATGTCCGGCTGCTCAGTCCACACACACACACACACACACACACACACAGACACACACACACACACACACACACACACACACACACACACACACAACCACTTCTCCATATGCACCATTTGTCAAGATTGTGCTGAGTTGCACTCAACTCTGGGGTGGACTTGGCAACCGACAGAGCAGCCTCTAATTTTTAATGATAGTATCTTTTAGACTTCATTTCACACCAGACCCTTATCTCGCAACTATGCATTTTTAAGAAAAGATTACATCTACAGACAGTTTGGATACATGGATATGGGTGAGAGCGAGGTCCATCTATGTGCAATGCAGTAATCTTGGCAGTCTTTTGTGTTTGTAATGTCTAAGAAGTGACTTCATGGCAGCAGATTAAGCTTTTTAATTTATTTTGGTATAATATAGTTATTTGGACATAAATGTTAAGCATACATTATAGCTAAAAGAGAAGTGACTGGAGTTTGAGGGGTGGTCATTGGATTAAAGGTACTCCACTCTGCCTAAATCTCCAAATCTGCCTCAAATTCTGATAAAACTTTGTTCAACTCTTACAAAACACTTCACTCTAACTCTGACTAGCCTGAAACTCTTAATTGTAGCTTCTCTCTAACAAGGCCAGGCAGCCTTTAAGAGACATGTGTCAAGTGGCTGTGCTTCACAGTGTTAATTATATGCAATCTGCCCTTTCCCAAGTGACTTCTTTCTACAGTGACACTGCCTCTGCTCTCCTTTCCGTCTCTTTCCTTGCTCTGTCCTCCAGGAGTGGCATATGATTGGCTGGAGTCAAGAAGAAGGGCACATCAGCATGAATGCTAACTGTTTCTTGAGTGGCCAGAGGGAGTGTGTTTTTATGGGAGAGGGGTGGGGTGTTGTTGAGGCAGGGATGAGCGTGTCTGGATTACACAGTGAATATGCTAAATATCATTGGTCACTGCAAACTCAAATTGGTATTTTGTTTTTAATGAAGTATATTACTGACAACCAGCCAGTTGGTAGAAAAAACCTGTGACTGACAGCAATAAGTTGTAAATACCCAAACTTCCTCTTCCTACCTTTACTCCAGGTGATTAACGCAATTGAACAGGACTACCGTCTGCCGCCACCTATGGACTGCCCCAGTGCTCTGCACCAGTTGATGCTGGACTGTTGGCAGAAGGACCGTAACGTACGACCCCGCTTCACCGACATTGTCAGCACCCTGGACAAGATGATCCGTAATCCCACCAGCCTCAAAGCTGTAGCCAACATCCCCGCAGTGTGAGTAAAAACGCTTTTTCAACCCGCACGTTACACGTGCATTCACCCTAAAGGGGACGTTAAGTATACACAAATATGCTTTTCATCTGTTTATATATGCAGTATTTACAAATGCTGTCTGCACAAACAATCCAGCGCGCACATGCTTGCTTTTTATCCCCTCATAAAATAAACATGAATTTATTACTGTTGATTGCATCAAACCTGAACTTTTCTTCCCACCCATTCAGATCCCCATATTGGCTTTCAATTTTTTTTATTTTTCCACATTTTGTGGTGTCTTTTTTTTACCTTAAAATGGTATAACAAAAACGTGTTTTTCAAAAAATGTTGTCAGTAATATAAAATGTACATAGATATTCAGACTTTTTATTCATTATTTTGTAGAGGGACCATTTGCCTTGATTTGTTTTGAAACTTATGGGATATGATATTGCCCTTCCTGCTATTGTTTTGGGCAATTTCTTCCACCCTTCTTTGAAGATCCTCTCAAGCTCATCCAGATTGGTTGTGGACTTTCTGTGACCTGCAAGCTTCAGGTTCCTCCACAGATTTTCCATTCCAAATTTGAGGCTTTGGCTGGGACACTTTTTGACATTTTGAGACTTGTCCTGAAGCCAGTGGTTTTGCCGTGTGCTTTGTGCAGCTGCCATGTTAAAAGGTGAACTTTTGGCTTTGTGTGAGTTTGAGTTTCTGCAATAAAGCCTGTTTTTCATCAAGGTCCCTCCTGTATTGTAGCTCAATTTACTGTTTCTTTAATTGTGACCAGTTTTCTTATATCTGAAAGTAAGAAACATCACGATAGCATGCTCGTTGTAGGGGTAGTATTTGCTTACTTTTTGTAGTAGCAGCACATGCCATTCTCTAGATAGATAGATAGATAGATAGATAGATAGATAGATAGATAGATAGATAGATAGATAGATAGATAGATAGATACAGTTGTGGTCAAAAGTTTACATACACTTGTAAAGAACATAATGTCATGGCTCTCTTGAGTTTCCAGTTATTTCTACAACTCTGATTTTTCTCTGATAGAGTGATTGGAACAGATACTTCTTTGTCACAAAAAACATTCATGAAGTTTGGTTCTTTCATGACTTTATTATGGGTTAACAGAAAAAGTGACAAAATCTGCTGGGTCAAAAATATACATACAGCAACATGAATTAGCAATTTTGGTGACTTAGAAAGTTGTGTCAATGAAATGAGCTTCATAGCATGGCCTCTTAACTTCTTGTGAGTGATTATGAGTGACTACAACTGGTGACTTCTCTGAGGCCATTTAAATAGGGCTCATTGGATACAAACGTATAAAGTGCATGGCACTGTTTTGTCACTGCCACGATCAGGAAGAAAACGCAAGCTATCACCTGCTGCTGAGAGAAAATTGGTCAGGAGGGTGAAGAGTCAACCGAGAACCACCAAAAAGCAGATCTGCCAAGAATTAGAAGCTGCTGGAACACAGGTGTCAGTGTCCACAGTCAAGCGTGTTTTGCATCTCCATGGACTGAGAGGCTGCCGTGCAAGAAGGAAGCCCTTGCTCCAAAAGCGGCACCTTAAGGCTCGACTGAAGTTTGCTGCTGATCACATGGACAAAGATAAGACCTTCTGGAGGAAAGTTCTGTGGTCAGACGAAACAAAAATCGAGCTGTTTGGCCACAATGCCCAGCAATATGTTTGGAGGAGAAAAGGTGAGGCCTTTAACCCCAAGAACACCATGCCTACCGTCAAGCACGGTGGTGGTAGTATTATGCTGTGGGGCTGTTTTGCTGCCAATGGAACTGGTGCTTTACAGAGAGTAAATGGGATAATGAAGAAGGAGGATTACCTTCAAATTCTTCAAGATAACCTAAAATCATCAGCCCGAAGGTTGGGTCTTGGGCGCAGTTGGGTGTTCCAACAGGACAATGACCCCAAACACACATCAAAAGTGGTAATGGAATGGCTAAATCAGGCTAGAATTAGGGTTTTAGAATGGCCTTCCCAAAGTCCTGACTTAAAATCCCATTGAGAACATGTGGACAATGCTGAAGAAACAAGTCCATGTCAGAAAGCTATCAAATTTAACTGAACTGCACCAATTCTGTCAAGAGGAGTGGTCAAAGATTCAACGAGAAGCTTGCCAGAAGCTTGTGGATGGCTACCAAAAGCGCCTAATTGAAGTGAAAATGGCCAAGGGACATGTAACCAAATATTAGCACTGCTGTATGTATATTTTTGACCCAGCAGATTTGATCACTTTTTCTGTTAACCCATAATAAAGTCATGAAAGAACCAAACTTCATGAATGTTTTTTGTGACAAAGAAGTATCTGTTCCAATCACTCTATCAGAGAAAAATCAGAGTTGTAGAAATAATGGGGAAACTCAAGAGAGCCATGACATTATGTTCTTTACAAGTGTATGTAAACTTTTGACCACAACTGTAGATACACTCACACTTTCTCCTTCTCCATCTTGCATCCTCTCACACACACACCTACGCAAAAGCCATAACCACAGTTCCTCTTCTTCTCTTCAAATCCTCCTTTCATCAAAGCCCTGTACTATACTTACCTCCTCTTACCCCCCTTTTCCCCTCTTGCTTCTGCAGGCCTTCTCAGCCACTGTTGGACAGATCCATACCTGACTTCAACACCTTCAGCTCAGTAGAGGACTGGCTCGCTGCCATCAAGATGAGCCAGTACAGAGACAACTTCCTAAACTCAGGTTTTACCTCCCTGCAGCTGGTGGCTCAAATGACCTCAGAGTGAGTTCATCTGCTCATGTGCAAATGAAGAAGTCTAAATCCATATGGCAACTGATGGGCACACTTGTATGAAATTACTAAACTTCAAGTGTGTGTATTTTTAGCATGAATGCGCCCAGTGACTCAAGTCTTTGAATGATTGCATCGAAAAGATTTTCTATGAACGATTTTTCAAAATGGCTAAGGATGTAAATCCTTTAAATACACATTTTTTTTAAGAGACACATTTATTTGCTACTGTCTATGTGTTCATGAGTGTTTCAAAGCATGGGTCGTGACATAATTTCTCATAGCACTTGTGGTACCAATAGACATGCACATTGCACTTCATTTATTTTAATTAACAATGTTGCTTGGTCTACAAATTTATGTGAAAATGTAAAATCATTCTAACATTTTTTATTAAAAATGTATGCTTGGGGCTTGGTGGCATTTATGCAGTCTCTTTGCAATGCAAAGCAACACGCATTACTAAGTCTTCTATCAAGTGATATAATTCATTTTGTAAATTTGTGTTTTCTGTTCATCGCCACTAGCTTTTCACCCTGAAATTGCTCTTTCATATACAGTGATGTTACAACTGTAAATGCACCAGAAAATGAAAGTCTTTTTTTTTTTGCTAGTATAATGCCTTTATACTCAAATAATCCATTCCATCTTCAATATGATGGAAAGTCTTTCATCTATTGCTTCAAAAATGTTCTTGCTTTTCAATTTTCTCTCTTTCTCTCTTTCTCTCTAGGGACTTGCTGAGAATAGGAGTGACCCTGGCAGGCCACCAAAAGAAGATCCTCAGTAATATCCAATCCATGAGGGTGCAGATGAGCCAGTCACCCACGACTATGGCATGACTACAGGGGGCGCTGTGCCATGGAGCAGGCAGCATTCGTAGGACCAACAACAATGGCAGCCCTCGAATGACCCCTGATCCATCGGAACGCGCCAGAATCGAGACAATTGTCTTAATCTAATTCACTACCATGACAACAGGAGACCAGGGTCTACACCACCACATGATTAACCGTTATCACACTTCATGCAATCCACGCCAGGAGTTCAGGGTTCAGACTTGATGCTGTTTCTCCATTTATCCACAATAAAGGAAGGAAGACAGATATCCATGGATGTGGTTATGGACTGCCATTCATGTAATTTTAAACCAAAATAACTCCAACAATCCGACATTGACACAGGGACTCCCTCACAATTTCAGACTGTATGGTACAATGAGTGATATTGTACTTCTTTATTATCTGGACTTGAAGATGTTAAAATTGTAAACCGAAGTGTGAGACATTTAGAAACAACGTGTGACCTGTGATTTTACCGTCGTCAATGTGTGCAATGAAGATGCCTTGACCTGGCCAGAAATAAGTCCCAGAAGAAAAAGCAATGACCAATAGGAATAATTAGAGGGAGAAGAATACAGGGATGTACAGTGGAGCACCATCTTCAACTTTCACATCATATTTTGCTCGTTTGAAGAATTTGAAAAATGTATTCTAAATGGACTGGCCAAAATTTAGAGCCAGTTATATTTTTGTCTTTTACCATCTGTTTGTTTGTTTGTTTTTATCACTATAGCAAGATGCCGCCCACTCATATTTTAACTTTAACACTACCTGTGGTAACCTGGGTGGAAGGCCTTGCCAAAGGACTTCTTAACCAGCCCCACCCAGATTCAGAGAATATAAATATGTGTATCTCTTGCTGAATATGATTATATATTTCATAATAAATCTTCATATTGAAGGTGATATGTATGAATATGTATGTACAGAACTCTCTGCTTGCATTTTTGGCAAAGACATGTTTGTTGACTAGATTGTGATAGACACATGCAATGTGTAGATTCCCCACGGTGCCCTGGTTTCCTTCAGGCGGCCGGACAACAGACACTGGGTTGTACGACTCCCTGCTTCAGGGGCACAAGGACAATCCTAACTGGATCTTAAGCTGAGGAAAACATTAAAGGACTTGTAGGCAAAGAATTGGTATTGTAGATCTATATTACAATTGCTGTAGGAGTTAAAATAATTGACAAAATATCCGTTTAATGTGGCTGTACACATTCTGTCTCTTGCTGGTGAGCACTTACTTGTACAGATATGTTTTTATTTCTTTTTGTTCTGTTGTTGTGTGTGTTGCGAGTGCTCAGCAACATCCAGAGGGGAAGGAAACTCCACACGTCGGCTGGCCCACATCTATGGTAAATATCCGCTGACTAAACATAAAATTGCTCTGTATCAGTATTTCAGGCAAATCCAGTCAGTCTTCCTCATGGGTCCTGCGGGGCGGGGCAAAACCCGCTGCAAGTTTGAAATGCATGGGAGAGTAGCTAATCAAAGCGCTGGAAATCACTTTTCACTTCTCTACACAGTCAAAATGAGCATCTGGGCTGAGGTTTGCCAACAGACGCCTGATGTCATTCCTATGAACACACAGGCTTAAACAACCCACACGGGCACACTGCTCACTCTGTAGCAAAGCCTTCCACAGACTGCCGTAGCTAAGCTGCTGAGTACATCTATGCACTCTCACTATACACTGCTGCCATATGGGTGTACAGGTTGAGGCCAAACACTTTGTGGGAGTTTCATGCATATATGAATCGGTCCATAAGTCTTAGCTGCAGGAATTGGTGTTTGGAAACACACTCTTTGGTAGTGCTTGATTGCAAGATGTCTATATTGTTCCTAAGGGATGCTGTGGATGGACTGTCGTTGAAATTACACTGCGGTATCTGGAATATATTTTGCGGATATTGCTGGATTGCAGGATGATTTCTCTTTTTTTAGTCTGGGGATGGTCTATAATGATTGTAGTGCGAATGGTCTGTGAAATGTGATAGTGTGAGAGCAGCTTGGTGATGAGTAGTGGTGGTTTTGCTTACTTACTTTTTTTTTGGAAAGTTTTTTCAAGTGTTGATGAAATAGTAATAACAATTGAAAGCAAACTGACCTGAATGTCCCTGTGGTTGTTTTCCCATGACATACGGCCATGGTAGCAAAGTGTCTTATTCACAGACAATTATCATGACCTTCTGTATAATCAATTCCCTGCTGTAGCTGTGACCCTGCTTATATCCCTTTTGGCCCTTTGGATTTGAAGAGGCATGAATGAATACGGATCTAACCTCACCTTTCATCCAAAATTACAAATTGATGGCAGACCCATTAGCTGATTATTATGTATACTCACCCGCCTTAAGTCGTCTTCCTCCTCACTCTGGCCTGCCCCTCTCCCTGGCCTCTCTCGCTAGCTGGCACAACTCCAGCTCATTTATCCTTGGTGTGACCAAGCTGTCCTGGGCTGGGCTGGGCTGGGCCATGGCAACCCCAGCCTGAGAAATGGTTGGCTTCATGCTCAAGTGGGCCCAGACAAGGATGCAAACACCTGCTGGGACCCCCATTTGACAGGCATCAGATCAGCCACGGTTAGGGAGACTGATGGGAGTGTCAAAAAACGAATACACACAAACCAAGAAACCCTCTATTATGATTTGCCCACATCTGGTTTCCAGGCTGATGCTTAATGAAGAGAAAGTTGGCAGAGACCTGACAGAGTCTGTGCTTATGTGATTGAAAGAGGGGGATGAGTCAGTTTACAGAAGGGTGGGGTTGCAGGATAGAAGTGACATAAAGATGGGGTGTTAGCTGAAAGTCAGAAAGTTAGCTTATTGAAGTAAATCGGCTGGTTTTCTATTGCAATTTGGTTTATGTGGCAACATCTTCGTCATTGTATAATGTTAATTTCTTTGGTTTAGTTTGGTAATGGAACATACGGTAATCAAGCAACTGGTTTGTTTCGTGGGCAAAATCAATTTATTTCTCTTTTTCCATTTATCAATATAATAATAATCACATACTTCTTGAGATTGGCATAAATTCCTTTCGCAGAAGCCAATGATTCAATTTGAATGCATTAGTCCTCTATTCAGCTCAGTCTCATGTATTTGCTTTTCAACCCGAGAGCCTGTGAATGAGATGATAGAATGCATTCATTATGCAACAGTGTAATTCTCCATTTGCTCTGTTTGTCTTTCTAAATATCTGACTGTAATGACACTCCAGTCTGATGAATGGAGAGGCGGGTCGCCATCCCTCTCTGAAAGCCGTTTCATATGGAAGCCATTCATCACACTGATACAAAACACAAGAACAGAGCTTGTAAAATGTTTCATGGTGCTGTTACTGTCGGAGAAGTGACCAGCAATCCTTTTAGTAGCTGATTTCACGCCTATCATTTATAGGTCAGAACTGTAGAAGCCGTGTTGGCCTGACACGACACCCTACAAAACTACCCTGTTAAACTACTCCATTCTCTTTTTTCCCCTCTGTTTCAGACTGTGGACTCGACATACACACATATTAAAACACAAACACACAAGACTTCATGTCACCCTTTTACATGCACACACACCATGTGAACACTTGGAGTTGCTGTTGGAAGGCGGAGCAGGTGACATGGGACCTTTCAAGGAATCCAGTCATAACATCCGCCTGTGCTACACAATGGATGTTGGAGATGGATATGAGCGTACACATGTCATACTTTGTTTGTTTGTGTGTGAGAGTGAATGTATCTGTGTGAGCATAGCAGGCACATTTGTGTACAGACATTTATGTGTGCACAGGTACACTGTTTAAGAGCGTGAACAGTTTTTTTTTTTTTGTTCTTTTCTTTCTGTATAGCTACCACTTGTAAATTGTGACAAGTATGTGTCAAGAGTTTGTAAGCTGTAACTTTCTGAGAAATATTGTACTAAAATGCACTCAATAAACGCCTTGGAAAACAAGTCAATCACTTTAAGGTCTGTGACTCTATGGGCTATAATTCTGATTTCATTAATGGTGATTCAAGAAAGTGGAGAGGAAGGGTTATTATCCAGTAACACTTCTGTCAGTGCTGTGCGTGAGCGTGATGTCTAATGCTTGGTTTCAATTGGAAATAAACAGCATTTTGTCGCCGCCGGTCTGGCTGGCAGCTTGCGTTAAAAGCAATCAGCCACTAATAAATGTGCCGTCATTTGGATGACACGCAAACCCAAAAAATTACTCTCAAAGAAAAATGACAATATTTTGACAAACTGGTAGAAATTCTCCTCCCTTCTAAGCTCTTATCAAACACACACTTGCACACACATGCGTACAAATACACGAGCAGTAACAGCAGTCTCGTAAATTCCAGTTGCCAGAGACTGAGACTTTTAGAGCACTTCGCTCACTGGAAAGTGTGTTGCACAGTAATGATATGGTTAATGAGGTGAGTCAAAAGATGTGGTGATGTAGCCATTTCTCAGCATTTCCCCCATAACTGTTTATTGACTCTAATTGATTGATATTATCCAGCTTCATATTAAAGAGAGACTACTGTGCCAAACCAAGAGGAAGCCAACAAGATTCATGAAGTTATCCTTTTATCAGAGGAAAAGCTCTGATGTCACTGAAGAAGTGTTGAATTCGCCTGCTGTTTTCCTACACATCTTTTGACATGGTGTTAATGAAAATGTGGAGACCTTTGAGGTAAAGAGTAACTTAATTAAGGAGTATTTTACTGAAAGCACAGACCATTTCAAATCTGTTTTCACCTTTCTCTGGGTGGGGTTAAGTGTGCCTGTAACCAGAGATGCTCACGTTATAAGTCAAGTCTCAGTACTGAGATGCGGTACTGAGAAACTCGACACTCTGAGAGCTCTGTCATAAACTGACTTTTAACCCAGTTCAAAGCCACAGTTTTATATAGTTTTTAGACATTGATTGTTTTAACCGTATCTTTTAATAGGTCTAGATTACATTTTTTCCAAGAAACAAGCAGAGCTACTCAACAAACAGTACAGGAACTGTTTTATTTCAGTATTTTAAGCGGTTTTAGTCATTGACTGAAGGAAAATCTTTAAGGACAATTTGGCTTGGCTATGGCTTGGATTTGAGTTATTTTTAGGAACTGTTATCTGCTAACGTGATGGCTGTGTGTGAGTCTTGCCATCTGACCTTTTTTTAAAGTTGAAAAAACAACACCTCTTGTTTGAAATCAAACAGTAATACAAACTTGTCCAGGAGTTCTCTGCTGTCGATACTGCCCAGGCTAAACAACTTCTCCCAGATTCTACTTGCCATGTCAGGTCCAATACCCGCTCCCCAGACTGTTCCACTAACGCCACTACTATCCCTTGGTCCTGCTCCGTTGCCACAGGAGTACCGGAGGCTGCTCCCAGTCAGGCTGAAGATCCCTGGATTCTAATTGGAGCTAGACCCAAAGCCAACTCAGCCCTCTGTATTAAGTCTGCTGAAGGATGGGGTTGTCGATGGCAGGGGAGACACTGTGACAGGCGATCCTGCCACGCTCTAAAACCTCAGGAGATCAGGCTCGAGAATAGATCCAACATCCTTGATCTGCAGGAATTTCCCCCATTGGGTTGTCGGCCCCCCTGCAACCAAGTAACCCGTGCATCGGCGTCTCGGAAAGGTGGCAGGCTCTTCTTTGTCGCCTCTGAACCTGACGACGGACTGCTCTCGGACCATCCATTAAAGGAGGAGTGAAGCTCCCAGGCTGGTACAGCGTACTTCAAAGTACTCATCATTAAAGACAACATTCCTGGCCTAATAAATTCCCATCCAGAGGTAGACAGCATTATCATTCATGTCGGCACAAAGGACATTCCCAAGCAACAGTAAGACATTTTTAAAACATGATTTTGCTCACTTGTTTAAACATACTCAAATGATTCTCAAGTCAAATTTATATTTCTGAACCAATTCTCACATTTGGCCGTAGAGTAAGGTGTTTCGGCAGGCTGCTCAGCTTAAACTCCTGGCTGCCCTTTGTTGCTCATGGTGTGTTGTTTTTTTGTTTTTTGATAATCTTAATGTCTTCTGGGCATGAGGGGAACTTTTTTTAACTCATATGGTCTCCATCCGAACAAAGCTGGAGCTTGGATGCTAGCTGCCAATTTATGATTTGAAATCCTTTTGCTCAGGTGCTGATTGTAGGAACACACCATGCCGTCCAGTAACTTTTCTGATTGTAAATGGCCGATCTGTCATAGACTGATGTTCCCAGGATCCCAGTTCCTATCTGCTTAGCACCACATCTATCTGGCCAGACCAGACATTTTCAACATCCTTGTGCAAATCACTTAGAGATGCCCTAGGACATTTGCAGACAAACAATCTGGTGCATGTCACAGGAACCTGATCACAGTTGATGTTCCAAAGCTGACTAAAGCATTACCCAATATGCTGGAAATCTTGGCAACACAAACAGATCCTGATATTCTGGTATTATCTGAAGCTTGGTCAAGATGTACTGTAAGGGATTCTGAGGTAGTCTTGTGTGATTCTGATGTTAAGGCTAAATGATGTGGTTGTGGTGTGCAGAATATATCAAGTCCCAGGTTCTAGGAAGCAATTTCCTCTTTACTTGCTTTAAGGTGGCATAGAAACAAAATAGACATCTGCTATTTTTTAATAAATATTTTGCATCAGCTGGTAACCTGTTTGATGAACAGTATACAGGACCTCTTCTGCCCGCTATTTATCCTGACATCCAGGTAATTACAAGGTCTTGTTTCATGTCACAGCTGTTTTCATCTGATGACACGACCAATGCATTATTAGATATAGATTTAAAAAATTTGGTTGGTGAGGAATAACTTGGTCGAAATCTTTAGATCAAAGCTTGCTGCTCCTAAGGTCTGTAAGACTACTTTCTGTAATTACATAAAACAGCCAACTTTAATAATCATTTATTTCAAAATTATTATGCCTAGCAAAAATACTAGAATCTCTTATGAATAAAAAGCTTAAATCATTCCTCTGAGTAAATTCTATTTTAAGCTGACGCAAATTGTGTTTTAGAGAAAAGCACAGCACTGTTTGTTCTGCCACTCTGGTTTTAAATTATCTCAGCTTTAGAAAGAAATATTTTGTAGCTCTTTTCATTGATCAACAACATTGTATACCGTTGATCATGCATCGCTTTTAAAAAATACTTTACAGCATTTGATTTGATGAAATTGCATATGCTATAAGAAATGTTGAATCTGAATTTGTGCAAATTGTAAAATGTGTCCCACAAGGCTCAATCCTGGGGCCTGTTCTGTTCACTCTTTATAATGATGATATTGCGTCTTGTGTAACTGGGTGTAATATACGTCTTTATGTTAATGATTCTATTTTATACTGTTAGGAGGATGCTGTACATTCTGTTGCTCTCAATAAACTTAAATTTGTTCATAATGCATATAAAATTGAATTCATGCTTTTCACCAGAGCCAAAATATTGATTATGAAAATATCCTCCTCTCAAAGAATTTTGAAAATTTTGAAAGAATCACAGACTACTATTATCTTTTTTTTGGAACGACAAGAAGGTACCTTTTAATACCACGTGACTAAACTGATGATCATCTAAAAATAAAAAATAAATGGTTTCTTAGGAATAAAATATGGTTTCCCTTTGCATTGTAGAAGGGTGCTTATTGAGGCAACTCTCTTATCAGTTTTGGATTATAATGACATTTTTACATGCATGCCTCAGCTCTGAAGCCTGTGCATGCTGTTTGTCACTCTGCAGTAAGATGTATTACTGGATTACTGGACCCTTATCAAACAGGCTTTAATAATTGGAGGATGTTTCAGGAGCAGGCTGTATATACTGAGCTTTGAAATCCAGTTTTACTCATTGTGCACCTGCAACATGCAACAACATGCATAATAATTTAAAGTTTACCTCAGTGTTATCCTCAGGGCAATTTAACGTTTTAACTCACAGTTGCTCTTGTTTTAGTTAATTAATTTGCCTTACATTATAACTGCTTCATTTATTTTTAAGTTTCTTATTTGTGTTTCTTGGTGCCTATGATTGTTTGTTTATTATTTTTTGACTCGGCTATATTGTTAATGTAGTCTCTATCTCAGTGTATTTCTGGTTTAAAATAAAGGTTGAATGAATGAATGAAATGAGTGAAAGTCTTTGAGGGGCAAGTCCAAGTCAAGTCTGAAGTTTCTTCTTCTTCTGCTTCTTCTGCTGCACCCCATCCGGTACGCAAAGAACATGGCTGTAGGCTGCTGTATCATCACTCCTCTATCTATTAGCATACAGTATCACCATCAATTATATTTTTGGTATATGATCACTTTAAACAGGCTATTAAAATGCAATATAAAAAAAACACACAATGAAAACTTTCCTTTAATTTAAATAACTGTTTTTGCCCCTTAAAATGGATATAGACTTATGCAACAGGGTAACAGGACAATTATGTTAATACTATTAGGCATGTAATAATAAATGTAACCCATTTTTTAATAACAGTTAGAGTACAACCTTATTGTTTAATTACTCTGGGTCTCCAACTAATGACAGTTTAAGAAAAGTCCCCATTTTCAGCTTGTAACCCCACCCAACAGTTATGTCAGTGTCCTGGAGTACACCTGTACGTCACTTCAGCAACCTGAGAAGTTAAACCACTGGAGATCAGCAAAATGAATTTGATCATTACATTAACATGTCAGCTTTCTGTTTGCTCCCTGCAGCAGCTGTAGCTCTTGGGGAAGAGTGGGTCATCCTTTAATCACATGGTTGGCGGATCATTCCCTGTCTGCTCCTGTCCGCATGTTGAAGTGGTAACTGTACTTTTCTAGTCTTCTGGCGACTCAAAGCGCTTTACCACTACATGTCATCTTTAACCCATTCACACCCATTTATACACTGATGGCAGGGGCTACCATGCAAGGTGCCACCTGCCCATCAGAACTAACTAACATTCATACCCATTCATACACCGTGTCTTGTCCAAGGACACATCAACGTGGACTAGGGAGCTGGGGATCGAACCGCCGATCCTCTGATTGAAGTTCGACCCTGCTCTGAGCCCCCCAGTCGCTCCAGTGGCCCCCAAGTGTCATTAAATGAGCCCCCGAATGCTTTACAGCAGCCAACTGCTCTTAATGTATAGGGTGTGTTAAATACAAGTCCGATTTCATGCTATGTACGTGAAGATTTAGATGAAGATTAAGGTGTTTTTTTTAAAGGGAAAGTCCTGTTTTAAAAAACCTAAGTCCTTTTTTTTGTAAATCGGGCCATCCAGCGGTAATAATAACATTGTAACATTGTTAACTGCTAATGTGTGGAGATGTGGCAAGAAACGCAGGCAGCCAGACAATCTGACAAACCCCCAGATTAGACAAATTGTCTGAATGCTTGTATCTAGCCCTGTCTGTGCCGCGCTGCCAGAATTCAGTTATTACTCTAGTGAGTGAATTAGCTCACTTTTCATGGATATGTTCTTTGAAAGAAGATGATTTAACACTAGCACTCTCACATACTATCAGAAGAAGCTATATTGCTCAGGAGACAGTTCAAGGTCATGCGGATGCTTTCATTGCATTTGTAGAGCTCCATTAATAGTATACTATACTATAGTTAAACAGATGTAATGACCATTGATGTGGGGATGTTCTTTATGGTATCCTTTCACAACGCCTTTAGCTTAATTGGACCTGTTTGCATCAAATCAATTAGAGAGATAGTGGAAGATATGAGCCCTTGTCTCAATACCATATTACATTATGGTTAAAGCTGACATGTGTGTGTATGCATGTGTGTGTGTGTGTGTGTGTGTGTGTGTGTGTGTGTGAGTGAGTGAGTGAGTGAGTGAGTGAGTGTGTGTGAGAAATAGGATGAGATGGACCAATTGAGGCTGATGGAAGCCAAAGACATGAAGACAGAGATGAGTGTGGAGAGCGTTTTCTTAAAAGTATGCTTCATCTGTAATAGGGTGTTTATCACTGACAAGGGACACAGCTCACTTTATTTCACATTAAAGTCACAGGAAGTTTGAAATAGTGACTTCTCAGGAGTCTGCCTTAATCAATATTCCCTGAGCAATCACCTGTGAGAACGGGATTGGTGCACAGCAGGGAACTCCTGCAGAGAGAAGGGGAGAGAGTTGGGGGGGAAAGCAATCCATCCAGCGGTGCAGATCAGAGTGTGGGAGTAGAAAACTCTAAGTGAATACTGAGTGAAGGACAGCGGAGGAACCAGGGACGTACGGTCAGGGAAGGCAGGTGAGGCCTGCAAACAAATAATGATGAAATAAAAAAAATATTAATAGTTATCTACTGATCTGTGCTATAAATGTAATTTCTGTATGATTCCAATCATTTTTATAATCAAAATCGCTGAATTAGCGCATGTCCTGTTCAAAAGAGAGGAGACACGTGAGGTGAGGCAGCGACGAGCTGTGCCTCACCTCAGATTGTGCAATCCCTCACAAACTGTGTTGAGCGCGTGCCTTTTGCTTTCTCATTGTTTGTCACCACTGTATTTCACGTCTGTGTAGAACATATTTACTGTTGCTGATCTGACATTAAACCGCAGTGAAAAAGCACAGTGGGGAGGCAAACACTACTCTGCCTCACTGAAGAGGGCGTGCGAGAGCCCACGGGTCTGCTTTATGCTTGTTCTGTCTTTGCTCTTCTTCTACACTTCTCCTCTTCTTCTTATATTTTGCTTTGACCACAAAAATGTAAGATTCTATATCCAAGCTTAAAAATGTCTCAAAAAGCAGGGAAATATGACCAAATCAACAGCAATTCACAGGTAAAGTAACATGTTATGTGTTTGTTGTTCTCTTTATACATCCGTGGTTGTTACACAGATTATCGCGGAATCTCACGATTTTCGCGGGTGGCGCCCGCGAGCGCTCCGCTTCTGAAACGCTCCCGGTGGAATCAAATATGTACCTTACCTATGTGTGTGTAAAGAATGCTGATATGAAATATGAAAAACAACCAGTAGTCAATGTGCAAGCTGCCAATTGAATGGTGATTTAAGCTACTCTATTGGGTTCATATATTTGTAAATCTGACTTATGTAGTGTCAGTGCCTCACCAGACACGAACCTCACCGCACGACACTGGGAGGAACATAGTGAACGTACAACCATGGGACAAAGATGATGGCACACATAAGGAGAGAGAAAGTCCTGGCAGTGTGTGCAGCTTTTTAAAGACATTAATTTAGCAAAACATAGAACATAACATAACTAGAGTTTGACTTCGTGTGACTATTTTAGCCATAAATTATATTATTTTTTATACTATTGTATTATTATTAAATTATATAATTATATGTTTTCGACATACCATAGTTGGACTTTTTCAGACATTTTATTGATATTCTATATTTAGCCTTTGTGTGACGTTTTTCAACATACTATACTATTACTTTTTTGGCATACAATATGACTTTATTTTTTACCTTTTTCGACATACTATAATATGACTTTTAATGACGTTTTCTTTGAAATTCTATATTTTGACTTTTTATGACTTTTTTCAACATACCATACTCTGGCTTTTTATTTAAATGATTGTGGTGGCTGGGCGTGGTTGGGCGCAGCTGCAGAGGGGGCAGAGTGGGGGAGTGTGGTTCAGGGAATGGTGCCGGTAAGAGGCTTAATTAGCCTCACTTGTAGTAAATCGTGGTGGGTGTCTCTCTGCTATTTAAACACAAACAGTGACAACGGGCGCGAGAAGCCGCAGGAGAGCCAGAGACAGGCTGGGAGAGCTGCGGACGGAGACGAGAGGCAAACCACGGAGCAGACGGCGGGTGCAGTCGGAGGCACTGCAGGAGACTGCACGACCGAATAAAGCGTGGTGAATAAAGCAATTCATAACCTATATCTGAGTGTGTTGGAGTCATTGCGCTCACGAACCCCCCGGTGGTAACCCGAAGTGTGTTACACTGGAGCCCAACGTGGGGCACGAGCACATGGAGACTGGCGCACCGGCACCAGATATGCGTAAAGCCATCGTGGATCGCCTGGGCCTGTCCCCGGAGGACCACCGGCGGAGGTTCCGCGAGGCCAGGCTGGGGCACAAGGACCGGCCCTTCGCCTACGCCCAAAGGCTGAGGGACGCCACCACCAGGTGGCTCCAACCAGGGAGCTCCGGAGGGGCGCAGGAGGTGGTGAAGGTGGTCCTGGAACAATTTGTAGGGAGGCTGCCAGCCCGGACATCAGCCTGGGTCCGGTACCACCGCCCGACGACACAGGGGACCGCCATTACCCTGGCCGAGGACCACCTGGCGGTTCATCCCAGCGGTCAGGGGGACAGTGATCGCTGTGATGAAGTGTGTTACAATGATATACTATGACTTTTAATGACCTTTCTTTGGAGAATCTATATTTTTACTTTTTTCAACATACTATACTGTGACTTCATTTCTACGTTCTATATTTTGACATACTATGACTTTTCATGACCTTTCTTTAGGGATTCCTTATTCTGACTTTTTTCCATTTTTCAACAATGATGGACAATACTGAGTTAACCACCTAAGATGACACGTCAACGTTCTAATTTATTCGTGACATGGAACACAAATGTCACATCCAGCATTCCATTCTATTCTGTTCTCAACAGCAGATAATGTCTCCTGTTATGAATTCACTATTTGCTAGTCCACCATGTTTTCCATGGCACAGTTTTCACAAAACTCCACACATTATGACCCATTAGCAGTAATGAAATAACACTGTATATTACAAAGAAAATTGTGTCTAATGCTTTGCAGATTGCAGATATTTTAAATCATACATGCAACAAGTCACAACAAAAGTTTAAGCTGTTGCAAGTAACTCACCAAATTATCCTTTTAATGTTAAGCTGTCTACGTTTGCAAATTCATATTCAAATGCTAATATATTGCATCCCGTGTACTGTATGGTAACTATAGCCACGCCCAAATCTCACCTGCACCTGAGTTTGGGAATTAGTCAGTTGATGGATTTAAGACCTTAAAACTGTTTTGAACTGAATTATTTGATGGATAATAGTTATGGACTCGAGAGGCCCCACCGGAGAGGGCTTACACGTTCATCCAAAAATTCACCTAAGCAAAATGCCAATCAAGTGCATTCATCAGTAACAAATATAATGATGTCGCATACCTGCTCAAACTGCAGATGCTGGGTTACAAAGTCATCTCAGCTGTTTGTACACACTCCAAACACAACTCAGACAAAACTATATATATTACCAAATGTCAAAATCCATATAGCGCCCCCCGGGCAGACCCACTCGCCACATTTATGCCTCTAGCTCTGTGCTCTTTAGCTCAATGCTAACATGCGTTAGCTCAAAAGATCGCCAGTAACCTGATGATTACAGGGATATGACTCATATTCCGACAAACCAACACTAAGTTATGGGCAAACATACACCAGCAATACCAAACTCAATATCAATTTTCATCCTAAACAGCACCTTACTTTTTGATGAAAATATTGAATATTTCCATTCAGTTTTGTCATCCATGTGTTCACCGGAAGCCTCTCTGTCTGAATAGACAGGTATAGGCTCTGTCTGTGCCTGCTAGCTAAAAGGGGAGGGTTATAAATTTCAGCAAATCGGATTTTAGATATTTGACGATCCGGTAGTTTTTTTATTCTGACTGGCTAACGATTCTGTCAATCAAAGGCACAAGGGGTTCTTTCAATAGTATGGACTCTGACACTTTCACAAGAAGTGAAATATATAATTATATAGTATATAAAATTACAATGGAACAGCTGGAACAAAATTACATTTTGGTTGACCTCGACTGACCTCTCTGTACTAAAACCTCTATAACTTTTTCCTGCTTCACTTTATCAAAGTAAAAGTTTGCCCAGAGACTGTTCATATATTGTGATATGATCTGGGAGAGTTTTTTTTTTTAGACAAAATTTAAATTTTCAATTTGTGCTGTTTGCCATCCTAATTTACTCTTAACCAGTAATATATATATATATATATTGATAATTACACATCTGAACAAATCTCACAAGTGTTCCCTATATTATAACACCAAAACTATTAAAATGCAGCTTGTAGGTGCAAAAATATACTCAGTTTAGTATGGCTATGCAATTTTCGAACAGAGGCCTGAAAATAAGCCTAGGGTCCAAGAGGAAATAAGTCTTTCTATTAAATATTTTTTGTTTGCGTGGCACGTTTCATTGCTCTGATTGGAAGAAAGGATTACCCAATTTGCATTTTACTACTATGACTTTTTACGATATACTATACTATAACGTTTTTATGACTTTTTTTGTGACATTCTATACTGTGACCTTTTTACTAATTTTCTTCAAGGTACTATCCTATGACTTTTTTGACATGCTATACTATGACATTATTCAACATGCTATACTACTTATTTAGACTTATTTATGACTGAGAGGAATAGAGAATAGAGCTGAAACAAGTGGGTTCAATAACCACAGACAAAGTCCCTGCACACAAATTTCTCTTTTTAGAAGATAAGAATATAATATTGTGGCTTTCTTTGGTGACACGACTTCACACCTGAATTAACTGAATTTAAAGCTGCAGGTCAATTCAGTTCATCTTTCTAAAATTAAGTACTTTATTTTAAGATGCACAATTTTTAAAAGCTTTAATCCAGTCCATATTTTAATTTATTTAAATTCATGTAATTGATTATTATTTATAATTCATCCAGTTCAATTTGAAAACTGACAATAAACATTGTTGAGATATTATTCAATTGCACTTTCTATATTTAATTTAACAGTCAGTTGTTGACTACATACAGACATTAATACAACTGTTCGGCTACTTCAATACATATGGTCCTAAATCATTGCGCAAGTTAGACGTTATTGTGATGTTCTAGACCTTTGCGTGAGGAAATTCTCTCGAAATGGACCTCGGTGAATATAAATGGAATACCCTGTGCTATACTATGGCTTTTTTTAAATACTATAGTAGCACTTTTGATGACCTTTCTTTAGAGATTCTATATTTTGACTTTTTTGACGAACCATACTATGACCTTTTTTTGACATACTATACTATGACTTTTTATGATGTTTTCTTAGAAATTGTATTATTTGACTTCGTATCCTGCCTGGGACCCTTTAATGTACTCTTGAGGATTTTTGACATATTGTAGTTTGACTTTGCATGACTATTTTTGACATACTATACTATGACATTTTTTCAACATACTTTACTGTGACTTTATTTCAGCATACTATACTGTGACTTTTTATGACATCTTCTTCATTCTGTATTTTTATTTTATGACTTTTTTTGACATACTACACTATGACTTTTTATGACTTTTTTGACATGCTATACTATGACTTTTTCGATATACTATACTGTGACTTTTGATGATGTGTTCTTCATTCTATATCTTTACTTTTTTGACGTATTATACTATGACTTTTAATGATGTTTTCTTCGAAATTCTATATTTTGACTGTTTATGACTAGGACTTTTTATGACCTTTTTCCCGACAAAATATACTGTGACTTTATTTCAGCATACTATACTGTGACATTTGATGATGCCGTCTTCTTCATTCTATATTTTTACATACTATACTAGGACTTTTCATGACCTTTCATTGGAGATTCTATGTTTTGACGTTTTTCTTTTTTTTTTTTTTAAATACCTAGAATTTTTTTATCTACTACATTATCAGTTGTTATTATATTTTTTGACATACTATACTGTAACTTTTAAGACCTAATCTTCATTCTATATTTGGACTTTTTATGATTATTTTCGACATTCTATATATACTATGACTTTTTTGACATACTCTACTATGACTTCTTTTCCACAATACATATTTTGACTTTTATCAACATAAAATACAATAAATTGTTTTCGACATACTCTGACTTTTTTTCAACATACCATGCTATGACATTTTATGACTTTTTTCGACACATGATTTTTTTTCAACTTACTCTACTATGCCGTTGTATCACTTTTTTTCAACATACTACACTATGACTTTTTTTAGACATGATGTTTAATGCATTTCTTTTCAACATAACATTCATATAACTTATTATGACTTTTTTTTTCAACATTCTATATTTTGACTTGACATGCCTTTTGTTCTACATACTGTATACTATGACTTTTTAATGAGATTTTTTTACATTCTATATTTTTACTTTTTATGACTTTTTTTCAACAAACTATGACTTTTTGACGTTTTCTTTGACATTCTATATTATGCTTATAATATATTAGTATACTAATGACTTTTCTTCAACACTTTAATGGCATACTATAATATTATATTATGAAATTTCACTGTATCTTTTTATATTTTATGACATACTATACTATGGCTTTTATATGACATACTTTGACTTTGTTTGACATTTCAATTATTATTTCTCATATCAATTGCATACTATACTATGACTTTTTGGATGGAAAAGTTATGCAGTTGTGAATTAGTGACTTTTAAATAACTTTTTTGAACTTTATTCAGCATCTGAATAGGTTGGGCTAGAAGTTGTCTGGCCCTTATATTGGATGAACCACAGACACAGACAAAACAATCACTCGTGATTGGTTGTTAAATCTGTTGCTATTGGTCAGCCTGGGTCTTTATAATCAACATATCCTCATACAAAGGATGTTAGGTATTATGTGTATGATTAGTAAGCCTTTATCAAGTTGTCCAGTTTCTGAAGATTACATATTCATATACATGTTTATATGTTGAATATATTCATGTATCTGTAGTAGGGAGTATACTATAATAATCAATGATGTGAACATTCATTTGTTGATGGGAAAAAAAAAACATTTGAGAGGATTCAGTTAATCAAAAGTAAAAGCTGTATTAATATAAAAAGTCAAAATCAAAGTAAAAGTGAAATAGATAAACAATATAACTATATCAGAATCAGCTATGTGTATACAATTACAAGGTTTTTGACTTTGGTATTTGATTGCTCTCGATTGGCCTCATTCACAAACTGTGCATATGAACAATTTACACTCATATCTGGGATTCATCAATATTTTCTTAACTGATTTTTTTCTTACCCTGTGAACAAATTTAAAACTGCCGCAGACCATCCATACACACAAATGGTGAAGGCCCAGCCAGCTGACTTATTGGAAAACACACCTTTTAAATAAATGCATCTCATATTAAAATGGCAATTATCAAAAAGGCTTCAATAGACAACAATATTGAAAACTGTTAGTATACTAATGCTTTGGCAAAATATAACTTTATTAAATAACTTTGAAATTCACTCACTTCAGTCCTCATCAATTATTATCATAATTGAAATATATTGCAAAGCTTCTATTGAGGTTTCCAAAAGAAGCAACAGAATTATCACATAAGCACACAAAAGTAGGCCCAATGTACATGCACATACAAATATAAGGCTAAAAACAGGGACAACATGAGGTCATTGGATATGACAGTATATACTAGCTCACTGGGCTGTATACTAGCCCATCGAAGGGTTGACGGTTCGATCCTTGGCTGGGACGTGTTCTGAGTCGAAGTATCCTTGAGCAAGACACTGACCCCCTAGCGGCTCCCCGGGTGCCTGTCATGGGCAGCCCACTGCTCCCTGATACAGGGATGGGTCAAATGCACAGACAAATTTCCCCCTTAAAACCAATCTGGCCTGAGCGCCCCCACCGGCGGGGGCAGAACATGCATCCAAAAAATAATCCACTCAAAGCGTGCACTCATCAGTAACGAATATAATGATGCCGCATACCTGCTCAAACTGCAGCTCCTGTGCTACAAAGTCATCTCAGCTGTTTGTACAAACTCCAAACACAACATATGACAAAGCTACGTATAATACCAAGTAACACAATCAATATAGTGCCCCCTAGGCAGTCCCACTCGCCACATTTATGCCAATAACGTTTTGAAAAATGAATTCAATGCTAACACCCGTTAGCTCCGGAGATCGCTAGCGACCAGACGGCCGCAGCCATTTTGTAACTTTCCGCTACGACACAGCCTCGCAGTTTTACTTACAAAACAAATCCATCATCATAATCCGCATAATCGATCACATCATAAACCAGCTCCTTACTTTGAGATGTTCTGCAGCAAAGAAAAAAATTAATCCGTTAATGTTTACTGTCTAACTGCGCAGCGGACGCCCCTCTGTTTGAATTCAAAGCTGGCACTGCCGTCGTGTGCCTCGTGTGCCTGCTAGCAGAAGGGGCATGGTTATACGTCTCAGCAAATCGGATTTGAGAAATTTGACACTCGGGTAGTTTTTATTTTATGATTGGCTAATGGATTCTGTCATTCAAAGTCACGTTTGGTTGTTTCAACAGAGCAGGCTGTGACGCGTTCATTGGGTCAAATCGGCCCTTCGCACTGGCTTTTAGGCTCTGGAGGATAGAAAAACTGGAATTCAGACGATAAAATCCCATGGATGACAAACATTAACAGTCTCAGAGAGGATCCAGGCTCTCAAAATGATGCCAAACTGCTGCATATGGATAGATTGAACACTATTAGTGATAAAAGAAGTGAAATATATAATTATACAGTATATAAAATTACAATGAAACAGCTGGAACAAAATTACATTTTGGTTGACCTCGTTTGACCTCTCCATACTAGATCAAGATGTACTAGATAAAGCTTCACTTTATCAAAGTAAAAATTTGTTTAGAGACCCTCAACATATAGTTCTATGATCTGGGAGAGCTGGAAAGCTTGTATCTACATGATTTCTAATAAAGAAATATCCTGAAATTGCTTTTTTTTCCATTTGAAAATTAGAATTTTCAATTTGTGCTGTGTGCCATCTTAATCTACTCTTAACCAGTAATATATATACCGATACAACTGTTACAGTTGCAACGCTACACTCATTATCGTATGGGTATGCTATTTTCGAGCTGAGGGCCTAAAAATCGGTCTAGGGTCCAAAATTAATTAATTAATTAACGGGATAAATATAGTATAATAAAAAATATATATATACAGTGATGCTTATATTTATTGGCAATGATGATAGTAACACGTTAGATAACAGTAAGTATTAAAACTATAAGATAAATAATTTACTGGTTTAAGGACATTGACAGTATAATGAATGATGTTGACTGTTCATAGTGGTATGAAATGAGAGTAGACCGTCCAAGACAGACTACAGCCAGACCTGGGTATCATTAGAAAATCCTTAAAATATAATTTTGCTGCCTCTAAATCATATATTTTCAAAGGCATTCTGTCTGAATGTGCACCAGAGCGCAGACGGTGGCGATGTGTAGCCATGTACTTTGGACTTGCTTCGAGCCTCGCCTGAAGTGCTGCACACAGGCCGAGGAGGCTCCTGGCTATGAAAGGATGTTGGCCTGGCAATCCACCCAGACACCCATTCAAACGTGCTGTCCTCCTCATCAAAAATATCTATTGTGACGCCCCTCCAAAATACAATGTCAAGCTGTTACCAGACTCTGCCTTGCTTCCAGCAGCTGTAAACACAATCAGTACATGACATGTATTGACACAATACTACTAATGCAACTGAAAAACATTGACCAACAATATCATACTGTTTGCATTCATTATATTAAACTTATACCACTGTGTGTGTGTGGATATATGGATATGTTTATATGTTTGTATGTATACAAATATAAATCTACCTTTTGGACTGAACTCTTTACAGCTGTTGTCTGGGGACCGGCTGGCTGTACTGGAAGTTTCTTTGTACTGTCTTGAACTACTTCCTACAGGCAGCTGGAAAGTAATTTAATGAGTATGTTATTAATAAAAAAGCAGAAAAGGCCGAGCTAATTCACCATAAAATATCCACAGTTAAGATAAAGAAGAAAAAACAGTAAAAGTTACTTACATATCATGATATTATTGCCCACAATGTGCATATTCATGCTTGCAGCTAGAGCGGCATCGGAATAAGACATGACTGCCTTGTTGTGAGTTGAGCTCAGTCTGCAAAAACAAAATGTAAATAGATGAGAGAACGTATATATTTACATTTGTACAGCAGAATGCAAGTGGCCTCTTTTTGAATCTCTAATCGCTCCGGATCTTTGCGCCTGCCGTTTGCTGCCTAGAAGGGCAGATCACACACTCTTTCCTATTATAAAAAAGACATCAAAAAAATGATTCACCAAGAAAATTTCTACAAGGTATATACCAGAATATTCACTCTTGCATTAAAACTGAGCCCGCTACAGCCTTTTAGAGAACATTGTTAAGTGCTAATAATTTTTCCAGATCTGCTAGTTACTTAGCTATTACTTATCTTAGCATTTAGCAGTGGCTTCTCTTTTTTGCTGAGTGAATTCATTCCAACCACAATTTTGGAATTACATACAAGACCTCCTTTTCCTCTTCATGTCATTGTAACTGGGGCCACAATAAGGAAATATGACTTTTTAAATTATTTTACAACTTACTATACTGTACCTTTTTTTTGACATTTAAATAAGATAGATAGATAGACTTTATTTCAGACTCAGGGTCCAGAGAGACAAATACATAAAATGACATACACAAACAGTAAAAGTACATAGGCCTAGCAATGCCTTACAAAGAGACAGCTGTACCAATGTCGCCACAGCTGGGACTGGTAGCGTGTGCTACTAAGCCTTAGCTTATATAAGCTTAAATAACATGCTACATTATGACTTTTTTGTGACTTTTTATGACATACTATACTATGACATTCTTTGAAAATAATATGACTTTTTACAATATTTTGGTACATACTTTGCGATGTCTTTTCTTGACACAATACACTGGACATACTAGGCTATGACTATTATATTAATATAAAATGCAATGACTTTTTCATGACTTTTTTTTTTTACAACAAACCATGAATTTTTATGAGATTTCTATGACGCACTATATGATGACGATTTAATGACTTTATGCCATACTTTACTATGACTTTTAATGACATCTTTAGGACATACTATACTATGACTTTTTGATTACTACTGTTCCTCCCGGGGAAGGGTTGCCCGCACCGGGACCTTTCCATCACCATTGACGATACCGTGGTGACGCCAACTCGGACTGCGAGGAACTTGGGTGTGACCCTGGATGACCAACTGTCATTCTCGGCAAACATTTCATCCGTTACACGCTCCTGCAGATTCCTGCTCTACAACATCAGGAGGATTCGCCCCTTCCTCACTGACGAGACAGTGCAGGTGCTCATCCAGGTTCTTGTCATCTCCCGCCTGGACAACTGCAACTCTCTACTTGCCGGAGCCCCGGCGACGGCCATCAGACCTCTGGAGCTTGTCCAGAAAGCCGCAGCTCGCCTGGTGTTCAATCATCACAAGTTCTCCCACACAACTTCCTTTCTTCGTTCTCTACATTGGCTACCTGTAAGAGCTCGCATCCAGTTTAAGACTCTGGTGCTAGCCTACAGGGCAGTGAAAGGAACAGCTCCTTCCAATCTCCAGGCCATGGTCAAGCCCTACACCCCCGCCCGACCACTTCGCTCTGCTGCCTCGGGGCGATTGGTTGCCCCGTCGCTCAGAGGTCCTGGCGGCCGATCGACCCGGTCACGGCTGTTCTCTGTCCTGGCCCCACAGTGGTGGAATGAACTTCCCACTGACGTCAGGACAGCAGAGTCGCTGCCCATCTTTCGGCGCAGGCTGAAAACCCACCTCTTCAGGAAGTGCCACCCTGAGCCTTCCACTTAGCACTTATTGTATTCATATTAGCTTGTTGCACTTATTGTATTTGTATTACTTTTTGCACTTACTGTTTTTGTTTGTTTCTGCACTGTACTTTGGCTCTGAGTTATGCTCTGCTTCATGCTCTTAGATGCTTGTTTGGAAAAGGAGATGTATTTATGACTTCTGGTGACTAGTAGTTCTCTTGAATACCTATGTTGAATGCACTTATTGTAAGTTGCTTTGGATAAAAGCGTCTGCTAAATGACTGTAATGTAATGATTACTTTTTGTGACATACTATACTGATTTAATTTTTCAACAACATTAACAACCTTTTTCACCTATGTAACATTGCATGAATCAGGCACATCCTGTCTCGAAACAATGCCAAAAAAAATAGTCCATGCATTGGTTACTTCTAGACAACATTTTGGCAACTCCTTATTATCAGACTGCTCTAATAATTTTTTTAAGATTCCCCAGTTTATCCAGAATGCTGCATCACATACTGATACAAACTAAGAAACAAAATAATATTACTCCCGTATTTGCTTTCCTGCACTGACTCCTAAAATCCAGAATATAATTTATAATCCTTCTTCTCACCCACAAAGCCTGTAACACGGCACCAGCATATATATCTAAAAGAGCTCATAGTACCCTTTTACCCCACTAGAGCACTGCGGTCCCAGAATGCACGGCTACTTGTGGTTCCTAGTAAGTAGAATTGGAGCCAGAGCCTTCAGCTATCAAGCTCCTCTCCTGTGGAACCAGCTTCCAGTTTCAGTCCAGGGTACAGACAACCGTACCACCTTTAAGAGTAAATTCTGTCTCTCTTCTTTGACTTTCACTTATAGTAAGGCTGCATCAGGCTTGCCTTGCCTTGGACCAGCCCCTATATGCTGCTATAGGCCTAGACTGCCGTGGGACTTCCTATAATACACTGCGCTCCTGCTCCTTCTCTCCACCTGTATGCATTTATGTCCCAAAAATGCATGTTACTAACTTGGTGTCTTCCCCAGAGTTTTTGTGCTTTCTCGTCTCACAGATTTCCATGGATCGTGGTTATACATGGACCGTTGTTTTGCCTACTGCTGTGGCCTTGCCTGACACCCACTGCTAGTATTATTGTCATTAATCAGATTTCTATTACTATTACTGCTTTTATTATCATTATCATTGTATTATATCCACTGCTACTGTTAGTAGTAATGGTTTTTCTACTATTATTTCTGCTATTAGTGCTACGACTGCTATTACTACTCTCATTATATGTATCATTCCTGTAATATGGATTGACTATGTTGTAATTCTATTATGTTGTTGTATTGCACTTTTGCCCATCCTGGGAGAGGGATCACTTCTCAGTTGCTTTCCCTGAGGTTTCCTCCTTTGTTTTAAGGGGAATTTTTGCGAAAGTCCAAGGACAAAGGATATGTTGTACAGATTGTAAAGGCCTCTGAAGCAAATTTGGGCATTTGGGCAATACAAATAAAATTGAATTTAATTGAAATTAATTGAGTTGAGTTGAACTTCCACCACTGTTTGGCCTACATGTGTTTAGTTTCCTCAATGAGATAGACACAGATTAAACAACTGTCAATCAAAGCTCAGTTTGGGATGGGAAGAGATGACGAGGCTGAGAGAAAAAAATGAGAGATTGTGATGGAGATGAGAGGGGGAGAGCAGGTACTGCCCATCAAGTCCAAGATAGGATTAGCATTATGTCCCTGTGCTGTAAAAATAGTAGAAGACTATACCCTGTGTCTGCTTTTAGAAATAGTGTTAGGGCACATGCGAAGCCCTCCAACTAATGCAGCAACATGTGGTCTGGCTGAACAGTTACTGACCTTCTTTTTCTCATTTCAGAAGCCACATTAGTTCTTAGGTATTTATTACATATATTCTTACATTATTTCTTTAAATAAAAACAAAATAATCCTGCCCAATTTATTCCCCTTTAATGATACAAGTTATTGATGGACCTCAGTGAATACGATAAATGTGAATATACTGCTTTGCTTAATCAAGATGTCAGTTGCAAGATTCAAAGTGCATCTCTCTTAATAGTCAAGGACATTTCTCCTTTTGTGTATAGGAAGAGAAAACCAGCACCTGGGTCAAATGAGATTTTATGTCTCGGAGGAGTTCATCAAATTTAATTATGATACATATAATTACCAAAAGCAATCTTCTGTGTGGTAGGAAAAATCATTTCAGAGAGTGGTTGGCACCTGCAGGGGTAAAGTGTAATTTAGAGACAGTTTAGAGTGACAGGAAGGAGAGAGTGAGGGAAAAAAGGACAGAAACGGGTGATTGTTGTGTACTCCACTGGGAAAAACGCAGTCAGCTTGCTTCAGTCTCCTCTTTCTTACTGTAAGAACTTAGAAAATTACAGAAAATGTAAACCCCACCTTACAAATGTTAGTGTCATTCTACTGTTTAGTATCCAATAGGATTACAAAACAACATTTGAAAAGTACTTGATTTTGGTGGATTACGAAAAAATGGCCATCTTTCATTATACTTGCGCTTGGGAGTACACAAACAAAAGCCCTGTCAAATCCAGATGTTTTTAAATGAGCTGCATTTATCATAGCAATGTGTGAGAATGACTGCTGTTGTACAGCAGGTACAGAATGAACAATGGGAGCTGGAGGAAGAGGTGAGTTATGATGGCTCGAGGATCACAGCTTTAATTGGTTCTTTCAGAAGGTGAGGAGGGGTAGGTAGGGGTTATGAGGAGAGACATTACCCCCCTTGCACACGCACACACACCGCCTCACAAGCGCCCCACCCATTCCAGAAACCCCCCGCAGAGTCTAATCCCACACAGAGCCCCTCTCAGCTCTGCCCGCCTTCGATTGCTGCAAAAATCAATGAAATATTTTCCCACCAAAATGAAGACGAACAATGAATGAGATCCGCACGTCAAGGTCTTCCTAATTAGAGAGTTCACACAAAAGGGCTCCTTTGCTTCATGGTTTGCAGAACAGAAGGAGAGAGGGTGGAAGAGGAGAACGAATGGCAAGTGAGTGATGAAGGTCACACACTTCCCACTCTTTGCTCCCATCTCTCTAATATCAACTTCATAACTCATAACCTCGACTGCCAAAGCACATCTGAATGGTTGACATGTTTCTAGCCATAGCTGTGAACACAGCATGCTATGCCAGGAGCTACAAGCTTTTGCTCTCATTGTCTCTTTCCTTGATGCGTAAAGAGACATGTCACTGTGTTTTATTACATCTAACCCCTTAGACATGGAAATGGAAACCTTGCCATATTGTTGCATCATAGAAAGGCCTTCTGTTGTATTTGCTTTGGGTAAGTGTAGATGGTAAACTGTGTTGTTCTTGTGTAGAAATTCTACAATGCCCTTAACTTGACTGCCCTCACAGGGTGAGGCAAGAGAGCAAACACTGACCTCTCTTTAATGAGGGGGAATAAAGATATGTAAATCTCCCCCCTAAATTTGCCTTTAGTCCTTTGTGTCAAGGAGACAGAAACGCTTTACCTCTACTTGAGACACATACCTATATTTTCATGACTCCAGATGATGCGTTAAAACTTTCCTCAGCTGCATGATACATAAATCGGTTCATCATACAAACGCAGTGCATGACTTTTTCTCCACTTACAGCAAATTCTCAAAGTATGTTGTTCTGGCCGAGCACGACAGAGTGGTATGTGAAGCAGAATTATGTAGATCAGTGAAACATTGGTTAATGGCAGTCATTACTGCTCTTAACCAGCAACTGCCATCTTAACAGATGCTCATAGCATTGAGAGGTACGTTCCATAGATGTACTCCAGCTGGTAAAATGGTATTCAGACTTAGTGAAGAGGGATAGACTGCACAGTCCTACTTTATGTGATGCTGTTTACTGGCTGTTGCAGAGCTCCTTAGGGAACAACATTCAGCGTTATGACTTGCCAGTGTGGGCATACTGACCAGAGAATGTATAAAATGTAGACTTCCAGTCCCCAGTTCTGTGTGACTGACCGATGTTAGCTAAACGCATAACCAAAAGTGCCTCATACCAGTACTAGAGGTACTGTGGCTAGCTAGAAATAAGATCCCGGGGCAAACATTGTGCTGTTATTGGTAGCAAACAACACTACAGTGTAGAGTTGCCCTGGTGATCTAGACGTTAAGGTGCTCAGACTACAATGTCCTGATATACATTTGTCTGGGCACATTTATTGCATGTCATTCTCCATATCTATTTCCCCCTAATTCTGTGTCATTACATTACTGTCATTTTTTTTTAGCAGACGCTTTTATCCAAAGCGACTTACAATTCAGTATCTATCTATACACCGTAGACGCAGCTACGGGAGCAATTTTAGGGTTAAGTGTCTTGCTCAAGGACACATTGACATGAGCAGGAGCCGGGGATTGAACCGCCAACCCTCTGATTGAAAGGCAGCCCTGCTCTCCACTTATCCACGGTCATCTCTCTAATGTCAACATATCAAATAAATGCAAGAAAATCAGTGGGGAAGTTTTTGCCGTGGGACTTCAGTGCATTCAACACAACTCAAGGTCAACTCCATTTAAGTGGAAACAGAGTAAAAATGATTTAAAACACAATAACAGCAGAAACAATAAAGGAACACAGAAATGCCAGGAAGGCATCCCCGCATACCTGTACCCAGGACCCTACAGTATGTTGCCAGGTGGAAGAATAAGGGAATTCAAATTAAATAATCAGGATGGATTAAAATGTTCAGCTGACATAAATCACAAAAAACACAAAATAAAGAAGATCTTGCTTACCAATATGGTATCCAGCCATGCGGATAGATTTGGTTACATTTTTTCAGACTTTAAGATATCCATCTCTGAGATTCTCCTATTGGAACAAAGATAATGGAGGTAAGTGGAATTTCATTTGTGATGAACAACGTATTGAAATTGCAATGAAATACCAACGCTCCAAACTTCTTCCCAGTCAAAAAAAAGGTTCCTAATTCACAAGAAAATGTATCAGACAGATTGATAATGGCTCAGAAAGGCTTTAATCTCACATTCTGCATTCCCACATTGTCCACCAGAAGCCTTTTGATAGGAAAGAGACAACAAGTGTATGTCCTTTAACCCACTTCACCACTAGAATCTGATCATGGCTGCAGGACCCTGAGAAGCGCTCTCTGACCTCTGTCAATAGAGTGCACAATATTGCAGTGTTCATGGATGCACATATATGTCACCTTTTTTGAGTGTTTTGAGAGTCTGTGTTATAGATTACGCATGTGCGTGTTTGTGTATGTATGTGTGTCTAGATGGTGGCTCCTTTTATGGGAGCATGTGTGTTGGTGAGCTGTAACTCAAGAGGCTGGATGGAGGACAGACTAAGTGGCTCTCAGGGGAGAATCGATCGTTTGTTAAAGACAGAGGAGAGGGACACAACAGCCTCAGCGCACGCTAACAGCCAAAGCGGTCACACAGTCTTGGTTAGTGTAATTGCTATAGACAGGCAGCCATCTGAACGCCCTCTCTCAGTTGTTCTCAATCCAACATGTTCACAGACGCCTTTAACCTTTCTGCAGACACTTTTGTTAAAAAACAGGATAGACTCTAGCGACAGAAAAGTAGAAACTAATGGGGAAAATCTTTTGCAATAGAGTCTGTGCTCGCGTCTCACCAGTAATTTACCCACCAATTTTGTTAGATATACTGTAACAATTAACCAGACAGCCCATGAAAATTTGATGTTGTTTCAAATGAACCCATTCGTCTCATTGTCCATTAACATTGTTTTTTTATTCCTCACAACCCTGACATTCAGTAACTCTGTCATCAAGAATAAAAGCTTTAATTGTCTTCAAATCAGATGCCTGTGGTACCAGTGTTTGTCACAAGTCAAAGTTCGAAAAAAGCCTGGAGGCACAACGGTAGGACGGGTGGTGCCTTCAAAACTTCAATACAATTATAAAAATCTGTCTACCAAGAAGAAGATCACTCCTCAACCCAACACCCACCCCTTCCCCATGGTACCTCCCGATTCCGTCTACACCCACATGTGAGGCATTATCCAAAGTGATGAAAGGAGAAGAGGAATGCCAAATGATATCTATGTCCCTCCGGACATCTCCATTCCATTCCCAACCTTGCCTCCCTTCCGACTGTCCTTTTCACTAACCATCTCCACCACCACCACCACCACTATCCTCATAAGGCTGGGAAATGCAGCTGCTGTCAGCTGTCGAGGGCCTCGAGGCTGATCTCTTACTTTCTGGAATGCGCGTTGCCGTAATGAGCAGTGCCCCCTCCTCCATCTACTATTTTCTTTCTCCATCATGTTTCCAAAGGGCCCCACTCTCCCCCTGTAAGTGCAGCATAGGTGAACAGAACACGCAAGCTAATGAATGCGAAATAAAGAAGGTAATGAAAAATGATTAGTTTTTTCAATTCATGAAGTGCAGCATGGAAGTGAATCCATCTGATACATTTATTTGAATAAACCAGTCCTAAATAATTTTGCACTACTTCAAATAAACCAAATATAATAAATGAAAGTGCAACAAAAGCATATAAACAATATGAATTGCTTATTTAGAAGTCAAATTCTGTTATCATGAATTGATTCATTTTTTGTTCACTACATTTTCAGATAATTAACTAAATGATGGAGTCCTCAGGGAGGTAAGATCTGTGTATCCCAGGTTGCATGCAGCTGTGCTTGGCCCAAGTGCTTATGTTGACTGGTGACCTCTGAACTTGAGTCATTACTTACACCTGTCAGTCAGTGGACGCCTTGTCTCTGGAGGGGATTTGTGACAGCTGAAGGGTGAATGAGACATGCCCAGTACCCTAAATCCAACACTACGTACCCCCCTGTGGTCACAATAATCATAACTCAAGAGCTGACCTTTGACATGTCACTTATTACACTGGAGGGATGTGGGCCTATGTAAAGGGCACAATGTAGGATAGTATGTCCAGCGAGAAGCATTGCTATAGTGTCTTCAGGCTGGTAACAGGCATTTTGATATACTTTCTGGTCTGGACGTGTATATTGTAGAGTATGTCCATTCTTAAATTAAACTCAAAGCATTCCTTGCTCACTCTAACAATGGGATTAGCTTGCTTTACATATTGACTAGCGTAGTGTTTCTCATTTTGACCTGTAGAACTGAAAGACCGGATTAGGTTAGATTTTGGCACAGCCCACAGGCCAGGAGCACAAGGGGTTTAATATCACATGAAATGGGAACCGAGAAGCATGCAGCCTGGTCCCAGACTCATAAATTATAAGAGGCTGCATTGTTCAGCGGGGTAGAGACCTGCCCTCAGATACAGTCAGAATGGGAAGCTTTAATCTCATGCATTTATGGAGCTCTATATCACCGGGAAATTTTGCCAAACACGACACCGTGGGTGTGGACTAACTTCACAGTTTTCTCCAGCTTGAACTCAACCTTATCTTTGTTTTGTTCTGCAACATTGCAAACCATTAGCAGTATTTATTTTCTTCTTTCTATGTTTGTTTATCTATGCATGGAACAGTATTCTGTGTGCATTACATTCTGTCATTATACTAACATATTTGTTCATTACACCCTCAACCCATCGCATGGCCCAATCTGTTGTGTATCTATGGGTAGTGATATTTGCAAAAAATTTGCCACTGAAGCAGCCACATAGTGTTGATAATAATGACAGAAATCTAGTTTTCCTTTTGATGCATGAACGCCTTTCAGATTTAATAGCCATATGCTAGAGCTGTTGTTGTGGCTGCTGCTGTTATTGTTGTTGATTGTTTTTAATCTTGCTGAGTGTTGGACATCAAACGGACTATCCAAGGCTACCCCTGCCTTTATAGACTCTTAAGGCAGTGTGTGTGCGCGTGTATGTGCATGTATGTCAGTGTTAACGCACAAATGTGAATCTGAAGAGAAAATGCTTTACAAATGGTTGTGCATGGGTAACTTTTTTATTCATATTTATTGGGGGTTTCAAGATTCTCAAACTCCACAATTCGATTTTACTTTTGAATTTAAGGTCATGAGTGATTTTTTTCAATTTAAATGTTGAAACAGCTATGCTATTTTTAGACAATGGAGTCTTTTAACAGATCATTGGTTTCATGCCTTAACATCTGTCATTTATTGTTTTATAATTATTCTTTAAAAAGAGAGTGTGACATGTTTTTAATGCACCACACTATATGGTCAAATGTAAAGAATGCATTTAATATGTAGTTACAAAAACTTAATTTACAGTCAATTGAGAATCAACTGTTGGCTGCTGCAATCTCTAAATTTTCTGCAGCATGCAAACTGTACTTTTTCTGTCAACAACACGTTTGTTGTTTACATAACTCACAGGGAATGCAAAATGTCGCCACACCGGTGACCTCAAGGAAGCCGGACAATTGTTGCCATGGTGTCCCAAATAGTGGCTTCCGGTAAGCAACGCTTTGTCGGTTTTGAAGGCTTTTTGAAGTCTTTTTAAAGTATTTTTAAAGTATTTTTAAAGTCTTTCCAAAGACGAGTGCAAGTAGGCGGAGTTGGAGAGCAATAAAAATACTTGGAGAATTTATACACATTCCTGTGGGTATGTGTGTATGAAGTCTGTCCTAATTATGTGTATGTACTGCTGAACCTCCCATCAGCCATTAGATAAGCTGGAGCCTTGCCGGGTCAGGTCCTTTGAGAAAGCAACCATGGCAACTGATGGAAAAGCTCAGAAAGGAGATTTCCCTCTGAGTCAGGCCAATTACTTCACGTGGTAGACATTAGGTAGTATTGGGGAAATGTGTATGTATAGTCCGTGTATCTGACCTTTATATAAAGCAAGTGTTTTTCTTGTTTTTTTTTTAATTGCCATGTGTTTGTATTTGCAGATGAGGGTGGACGCATTGCGAGATTGTCTTAAGTGCATCAGTATGCTTGTAAGCTGAACATTCTGTTTTGGCCTTAGACATGTTCAGAAACTTGCTGTTATAGCCTTTAACACACAAAAAAAAAAAAAACTACTTCTCTGCCTTCAGTCCCTGCATGTGAGTGCCTTTGTTCTTGTATTTGTTCAAATCAAAATATTGATTAATGGACAGTTTTCCCCTGCTACACAAGTTCTACTCATTTGGACATCATCTTCTGTCTTCAACAGGCTTACATTACGTTTGCTATGTAAAGATGTAGTGGTGCAAGGTCTACCTGAGCAGAGAATAAAGCCAATATGCCTCTGTGTATTTTGTTATCCTAGTTCCCCTTGCTTTATTGATATAGTCAGGCCAGCCCCATGTGCTTTTAGTGGATTTTGATGCCTGTGTGCGTGCCCCAACAGTTAGCTCAGGGCCGCTGTTCTGCACTGCTCTCATACGGCTGTTACAGCTGATAATGCCGTCCTGACCAACAGTGTCGTCGCAGAAGCACAGTGCCCACGCTCCTGTTCTACTTAAGGTAAATACTGGTTCCTATTTCACCACTTTCACAATTGCTTGCACTGTTAGCGCTAATAGCACTGAGCTGCTGGCTCACCTTTTTTATACCGAGAGGCAATCAAAATGCTCCCAATCTTGTATCTTGCACCTTAAACGGTCTTTTAATGTAATTACATCCACTGCATCAAAAACTAGATCTTCTCACTCACCCCTGCCCAACAAAAAATAGCATAAAAACTGAAGACAAAACATTATATTTTAAGTAATTATAAGTAGGTGTTATCTCATTGTACTTTATGGGGTTTAGAGTCCAAGGGCCCCATCTTAGGAAAGATATATTATTTTGATAATCATATACCCATGTATTTTATCGTTTAGGCTTTCATAAACAACATTATCACTGCAGAAAAGCAGTCACTTCTCTAATTTGCCAAAATCCGCCATCAAATCTTATTTTTTTTGTATACTATATTCATCCCGGAAGGGGAAGTTTTTCTCTGCAGTTGACCCATCCCTGTTTATAGGGAGCAGTGGGCAGTGGGTCAGTGGGCTGACAGGCCCCGGTGAACAGTTAGGGGTTCAGTGTCTTGCTCAGGGACACTTCGACACAGGACATGCACCAGCCAAGGATCGAACCCTCAACTACCAGACGACCCTCTTAACTCAGTGAGCCATGGTCGCCCCCAGTAGAATAGAAATGCAAGGGAATGGGAGATGACACTCTGATCTGTTTGTCATATTACGCCCAAAACACACAATTAAAGGCCCCTTAAACCCTACTTTGTGTCCAGATTATGTGCCATTAAAGAGCAAAAGTGAAGTTGGACACTCGTTGGAAATTCACTCATGCCATGCACTTTTGATCATGGGCTATAGATTTAAATAGGGCCTGATATTTTCAATCAGACACCTTCATAATAGTCCACAAGTCCTGTTTATTTTATCAGGGGAGCCAGTTCTGCCATAGCAAGTTTTCTCCAGGTGCAGGAATGAAGTCATTTTGGCTTGTACTGTTCACAAGAAGACAGACAAGTGGATTACCAATTCATGTCCTTTGGCCATACAGTTTTTTTGTACATTGAAAGGAGCAAGCAACAGCAACATAATCTGTTAATTACAAGTGATGATTTGCTTTGATCAACCAAATGGAATGAGTTCATAATCCACCTGTATCTTCCGGTCATACTGTTAATAAACAAGAAAGAATGAAATCCAATGAAAATATTTCTCCCAATTCTAAACTAAACATGAACAATTTCAAAAAAGTGTTTCATACATACAAAATTATATGTATCAATAAGATTGGTTCATTTTTTTTCTTTTTAGTAATGTAAGCAGCGAATCACTTTGAAGTCGAGATCTAGAATTATAAATTGATCCTTTTCAAACTCCCTTCTGACACACTACGTAATATTTCTTTACCTGACTCTTTGCTCCACGCCAATTTGAGATTGAGATGGTTTGTAGAACCTATGGACCAAGCTGAGGAAAAGACAAACAAAGCCTAGAACTCCACAAATGCATTTCCCCTTTTGTCCCCCTTACCACCTTCACAAGCATAACATATTTTTGTGAGGAAAAAAAGTGAATGATCAGACAGAAAAAAAAAAAAAAGACAATTTAATGTGAAAAAACAAATTCTGTTAACAGGTAGTCTCCCAGACTATAGATTGTGATAATCCAGGTGTCAGGGAATAAATAAACTAGTTAATAAAACTGTCACTTAATAGCAGATGTATCAAATTACCTTGTCAGATCTATACTGATTTAATGAAAAATGTGATCCCAGCAGCACCGAGCCTTAAAGTTAAAGAATAGAGTTGTCAAATTCCTTAATCCATAATATGGGCAAAATATTAATCGAATCACTTAAGGATAGACTTGGGTGTCTGATCAGACTTGAAATGAATGGATATAAAGTTTGCAACTTTGAAATTGGAGAGGAAGTATGAATTATTGTGTTACTCTGTGGGCCATTTCAATCCAGGACATCATGTTCCACTGGAATGATTTCCCTGGAACCAATCAGTAGTGCTGTGCATAATCATGCAGATGGGACCGGGCTGACTGGATTTCCAAGAACAAAATAAGACTCTAACAGCCTCGAAGGAGAGAAGGAAAGGAGTAGAGGTAAGGAGAGAAGAGGATAAAGTACAGAGTAGAACAAGAGATGAAGGCGGGACAAGAAAGAAGGAAACAAAAGAGGCAAATGAAAAGAAAATGTGGAAATAGAAAGATGAAGGTCAAAACAAGGAAGGAGGGCAGGACTGAATAGTAAAGAAGATGACAGGCCAAAATAGTGATTGGTATATAAGTTGTTGTTTTTTTTAGAAGAGGAGAGTTATTGTAGTGACCCGTTTAAAATGGGAAGAGAGAATGCTGGAGTAAGGATGAAAGTATAAAAGACTCAAGACCTAAAAGCAAAGTAACAGAAGAGCAAAAGGGAGAAAGCAAACAGAATAGGAGAAGAAAATAAATCTAGGATGCATGCAGGGGAGCAGGTAGGAACAAAAGATAATAGCAGAGCAAAGCTAAATAGATCTCTTGCATCTGTACCCTGGATAGGGAGATATGTATGTCTGCACAGCCCCGCCAGATAGATAGGACAGCACAAGATGAATGAGATGGGTAAATGTGCTCACGCTCATCCTGTGTGTATGTGTGTGTTCTTCGAGTTTGTCTTTATCTGTGCATGTGACTGTCTGCAAATGCTGATACACTGTGGAAGTTGTAAGTGTGTTGAATTTTTGTATAGTACTAGTCAACAGAACAAACCCTGTTCTCACTTTGTGAGTCTGTGGGGTTGTGGGTATGTATAATGGGTCTCTTGTACCACTGGCCTGTTCTAAATGACTGGGAGAACATATTTTAAAACGAAAAAGAAAAAAATAAGTCAAAATGAGAACTGTAAACAAATACATCAACTGTAATTAACAGATTTGGTCTTTCATGCGTTTTTATTCAGGCTTTCGCCTAGCGTTAATGATGTCTGTGCTTACACGTCAATATCCAGCTGTGTAGAATGTGTGTATCAATTGTTTAAAATGCAGAAATAGTCACAAATGCATTTCCTATTGAGACTGTAAGAGCCTAGGAAATGATGTAAGCAACACAGGAGGTCGAGCTGAAAATCCTTGCCTAACTTGCTTTTCTCTATATTGCCTTGAAAGCACAGACCTTTTCTGTTGAGACAAGTTTATGAATCAACAGCGCATTGCTCCACTCTTTCTCTTGTCCTCTCTCTCACCCTTTGCAATCTTCTTAAACAAATGACAATCCAGGCAGATCATCCAAATAAGATGGTATTTCCTTTAATTAATTTAAATGTCAGTATCTAAATAAATGGATGTATTATTCTACACAATCCACAGCAAAAATGAAACATGATAGATGGGATACTATGTTTCATGTTCGCACAATTTGAGCCATATACCTGCGTGTGTGCAGCTTGTAATACATACAAACTGCCACAGGTCAATAATAAGCTATGTCGGCATTGAAACGTGTCATAATTAACCAGATGCGGTAGACACCCTCCACAGCGTGATATCAGTCTTTTTAGTTTTAGCGGGAAAACCTATAAGAAACTGGTAAAGGAAGTAAAATAGTATTAACCTCTGTAATTAAAGGGCCCAGACAAAATTACTACCAGAATTCAAATTCTGGCTTCATGCCCACTGGTATGTGTCATCATGGCAAATGTAGTCCAGGAGACAACTACTGTAGAAGGAACAAACTGGAACTGCAAAAACTGTCTGTCTGTCCGTGGAAAGATTTTGTCAACATAATATCATATCAACCGTGCAGGATGCAGTCACAAAACTGTGTAGTTTAGATCAAGTAGTTTTTAGTAGACAACTTGTTGTTGTTTTTTCTGAAGGATGCTGAGCAATATGTGCAACTACCTTATAATTCAATCTATTGAGACACGTGATATCTGTATGTTTTATAATATTCTAGTGTGATATATCCCTGGCTCTTTTGTTATTCTGATATTTGTATAATCTACCCTGTATACAGAAACTGTATTATGTTCTTTTGTTTCATAAAAAAGAAAGTAGAGATAAGTATAGCCAACTAGAGTAAAATAACATTGCAGCGTGGGTTGGTTTTCCTCCTGTCCTCCCCATTTTTTTTCAGTCACCAGCTGCCACTGTTACTCTTGGTGTATGCATGCGTACATTGCGAATATGTAGCTCGATATCATTATTTTTCACTCTGATGTACATTTTGCATACACAGCCTTTCAGCGTCACTCTGTTTCCTCTACATAAAACATAAACCTTCTAGTCTGTAAATGCTGAATTGTCAGTCTGAGTGACATTTATCTTCAGTCTAACTTTACTTTCTCAACAAGTTGCTGTTTTTATTTTGTGCCTGTATACATGTGTGTGTGTTTGTTGTGCTTGAAAAATAAATAAAAAAAGAAAGCTCCATCAAAGTTAGCCTTTGCCGTTTGCCTCACTTCTATGTATAGATCACAGGCAGCTTCTGAGACTGTTTGTAGCCTACATCTGAGCTACGCAGGTACACCGTGGGGGGCAGATACTCATGTCTGCGCATCTCTACAGAGGTGTGTTTGTGAATAAAAATGTGTTGTTTACTTCTATATCGGTCACACCCCAGAGTAAATGACTTGTGAACCTAAACTTTGAATGAGAAAGTTGTATTTCACTGTTAATGAGGTCAAAATTCAGATTTCCTGAAGAGCTCCAACAAATCATTACTTTTACACAAAAGCATAGTGCTGCTGTCAATCTAGCCATCCATTCATTCAGCTAATAGTGTTATGTCCTCCGTCCCTAACATGAGCATAGGCCTGCCTCTCAGGCAATATAACTGTCCGAATGGTCAGGAGCAGCGAGATTATTATCATTCTTATCATAGTGCGCGGAACTCTGCAGATGTTGAGGAAAAAAACTGCTTATCCACCACTCTATCTCTTTCATGAATGTATCCCCATGGTGACTTAAAAGAGACTGACTTCAAAAGCTGGAGGAGTCAGCCTGGAGTGTGGAACGGTGAGCTGACCAGCCAGATGCCGGTCTCCTTGAATCTTTCTCCAGCACCTCTATTATCTACACCCATCCGGCCTTTTGATGTTAAGACTTAAAAGGTACAAAACAAACATAAAAAACAAACTACTAAACTAGCCACACTCACTTCATTTGTATCTGGCTCAACTCTTTTAGTTTGCAATAGACTTGATAAAAGAAATCAACAGATGTTCATTTGGGCCTTTTGTAGTTTTCAGATCCTGTTGTGCAAACTTTGGAAGTAGAACTGAAATTTAAATTCAACTCACTTTTGGTGGAGGAAAAAATAACTATGATGATAGTGCAGCTATTGTGCACATTCTTCCATTCTTCACTTGTGGAAACAGCATCTGAGATCAAAACCCTTTGGGTGGGCATTTCCCATGGCAGCTGTTGACTGACATTTGATAGCCAGCGTAGCTCGGAGACCTGCTGTCAACCTTCTGTGGCACGCTATCGAGTGAAAAATGTCAGCCATACACTGTATAGAATATGGACGTAATCTCTCTGACCTCACCCGTGGGTTTCTGAGGAACCGTTACGAAGCTCAAAGTGGGTGTCTCCGGCTGTCTACGTCTTGGCAGTGACGACACAGGCGAGCTCTAAAAAAATGGTGGATCTTCGGTGGAGCTGAGGCGGACCCGGGTGACGCAGCAGATCAGATAGCTAGCAGCTAGCAGCCTGAGACAGCACTCTCCTGTAACCCAAAGCAGCCACGCCTTCAGTTATGCCTTATGTTGAGCCTGAATATAATTTAAACGGCCTGAGTTGAATAAAAATCTGCGCCCCAACCCCCCACCCTAACAGTTCTTTCATGTGACATCGACATCTACTGAGGCATCACCCACACAGCTCAGTGTACTGTTATTCTCACATTATAGTAAGGGGGGGGGGGGGGGGGGGGGTCCTTGCTAGAGTTTGCTGTCCCTCTTTTATGGGTCCGGTTGGCTAATGACCAGGCTGTCAAACTCACAGCATTGAGTAGTTCTGTAAAACCAGCCCTGTAAACGTACGGAGTACTCATATGAGACAACGACGTTTGATTATGCAGATGGTTAACTGTCTGTGTGGCTGTTAGAATTTAAGTGATATTACAAAAAACTGAAGTGTCTGCCCACACAGATATTACACCAATCAAATTACCGACATTGACAGTCGGAATGATAATTCATGCCCCTCGAGAACCAAATAAGTGCACACAATACAGAGGACATATATATTGATTTCTTTGTACAAATCAATTTAAACTTCAGCTTGACTTAAAATAACAACCCTACCTCGCTGATACAATACACACACAATCACAACAGTGAGCTGTGCTATATCAATATGAGCCCACATTAGAACAACAGTTTGTTTGGGCACACAGGCACGTTTTAATTTATTTACTTATTTTTTCAAATACGCAACCCTGACATCACATTGTCCTATGTGTAGCTGTCATGACGGGAGTAATCTTAGCTGGTGTCAAAAGTGCTGGGTGAAAGTGAATGATAAATTAACACTAAATCATACTCTGAAAAAGAAAAGAGAAAATAACAAGAGAACTAGACAATAATGGATGTTTCAAAAACCTCTTCAGACTCCAAACTTAAATTGTATTTTAACTCCACAGAGTGCAGGTTGTAGATGTTTATTTTCATTCAATTGCCAAACACCACTGATGACAAGTTAACAGTCCTGCCATAGAATGCAAATCATGTTGGCTTTTACATTTTGCTGCCAGGTGGAGTTCTCAATATGTCGCTCAAGCGAAGCTTGCCTCCACTGCAGAGCCTACAAAATGTTTAATTGAAAACTGAAATGGCTCCATTGTCACGCATTGCTGTTAAGTCCTAGCTTCAATGCCTGTCATCCTGACAAGCTACCAAATACCTATTTTTAATACCTCGAGCACTTCTAGGAATGAAACATGCCATTTCTATAATGCATCTATTTGTGTCGACAAAATCACATCACATGTAAGAGAAATGAAGAACACGCCTCAGGAATAGTGCTCTGACTGGGTATTCTTTATGAGAACATCTTATTGTACAAGCACAAAGTGAGCGACTGGTAACCGGACCGGACAATGTTTAGCTTGATCGGCCGCGACTAGTCGGCGACCGATCAGTCTCAGATATAGCCAATTTTGTGCAATTCTGTGCAGGTTCAATTTGACATATTATTCTGCACGATAGATCATGTCAAGCGAACACTGTAACAGTCAGACACACACACAGTGTTGCAAAGATGGCAACTTCCTTACTAGATTTAGCGACTTTTTAGAACCTCTTAGCAACATTATCTAAAGAGCAACTAGCAACAAATTTAGCAACTTAGTCAGACCACCAGGGAGCAAGCAAGTAATATGTTTTAATATATTTTACTGTAATTCATTCCAATGCATGCTGTTCGGAGTGATCGGAGTGATCGCAGTGACCGGTTCCTATCCTCTTGTGCCATGTGCAGTCGGTAGCTGTAGGGCAGGCTTGAGGACACCGCTCACCAGAGGAATGGGAGTTGATATAATATAATATAATACACACACCATGTTTTTTTATAAATAAATTCATAGTTTGATAATAAGCCTACATACATAGAAAGTAGTTTAGCTGGTTCTTCTATTACATATCATGTTGATCATTTCGGAACATACAATGGAATTTTACATTGAAAAAAAGTTATAAAAATGTTTTGTGTACGCTGTCAACTATAGTGGAAAATGTGAATCTGGCGAGAAAATCAAATCTCTACCTGGGCCGGAATGGGAATCATTTTCAGCCCAGAGTTTCATGCCCCAGACAAGCCCAATTACCCAACTAATTATGCAGAATAGATGTAATAATTCTGTATTTTTACGTCCACTACTCCCTTTCAATTGTGGTCCTTGTACGTTTTCTATTCTACTATTAATGATAAAAAGAAAAATAGATCACAAGTAATATGTGGGTATAAATTGTGGTGATGTTGGAAATAATATATCTATTCCTGTCAGATTGTTCATACACTGGGTTACAACAGCTCCCATGTGCCTTTCACAACAGGGATCATACTGGGTCATGATAATAATTGTTTTTAACAAAAGTGTTCTGATTGTCTTTAACATTGAGCAGTACTACCTGCCCACTCATAAGCTATGGACTTATGGCTGGAGCTCGGTACTGCCTCTTCTTCACCACCTGCAGCAAACTGGTCTACTCTGCTGCTGTTTAGAGAATGTGGGTCAGAGATAGAGCGGGTCATCTTTCAATCAGAAGATTGGCGGTTGAAGTCCAGCTCCTCCAGTCCATGTCGATGTGTACTTGGGCAAGACACTTAACCCCAAGTTGCTCCCGAAGGCTTCACCTACAGTGAATTGTTAGTTTATCCTGATGGGCAGGTGACACCTTGCATGTTAGCCCCTGCAATTAGTGTATGAATTGGTGTGAAAGGGTGAATGACATGCAGTGTTAAAGCGATTTGCGTCGTCTGAAGAACAGAAAGGCGCCATACAAGTACAAGTCCATTTACCATTTACACGTCACATGTCCATGCAGAGCTAGTGATGTTAAAATGAGCCTACTGCTGAATGCTGTCGTCTGGTGTGAAGTTCATGTTGAATAAAAGTCATAACTGTACTTGCAATAGTCAACAGAGTCTTTTAAAGAGCATAATGCGACAGCCTACATGATTTAAATATAAATCAGTTGTGTTTACCGATCCTGTCACGCCGCTCAACAACCAGTCTGGCCCAACGGGAATCCTCCCTTTTCTCCGGATTAGTCACTCCGACCCTGATCTCAACTATAAATGGCTCCCCTCAAGACAGTTCTGTACATTATAATTCCACTTACTGTCATGTAAATCTTGCCTTACAAGAGAAGACACAGAAATTCAACATTGAGTGCTGAGGACTAGGTGTAATTCTTTCTGAGAAGAGAGAATAGGATGGCACAGCAAGTCCTGACAGCTCTGAGTGTTCTCTTAACATACACACTTGTGCCTTGACCACCTGCTACGCCCTCCTTCTACTGTAGAGAGACAAACTGATAATGGTGTCACTGTTGAGGACATTTTTCAAAAGAAGGAAAATTCTGAGGCAGCAACTTGGTTATAGTCAGTCTTTCTTTAGCTGACCAACAGATGCTTTTGAACATAGAGGAATGTATCAAAGTCTCTTGCTTTCTGATGCAAAACAGGCATCAGTTTTCTTAAAGCTATAGATTTGTGTGATCACATTTTCTTCTCCTTTAATTGAAAAGCAGAGAGCCAAACATAGCCAGCAGCACTTATGTTAATATGCTTATGCGCAATAGTGCTTTGGCTTTTTGAGCATGTGTGCTTAAAATGTTCAGTACATTTGTGATTTGAGCATCGGTTTATTTGTAGAATTTGTGGATACGTTTACATGTGTATCCATCCTAGCATGCTTTGGTTTTTTCTGTTGTTTTATTATTGATGAACATTTTTTTGTCCACAGATACAGTTTCTGAGCTTTAAGTGATGCAAGTGGCCACAAATCAAGTGACTTTTCAGAGAAATCATGTTGCAACAGTCCACTTTCTACTTCATTGTTAGAACTACCCTAAAAGAAGAGCTCTAAGCACTTTTGATTTTTATTGCAATATGCATTATAGCTTTTCCAGACTGAGTTCTCTCCCTGTGCAGCCCCTCAACATCTGTAATGCCCAAAAATACAAACATTGACCAACACATACCTACCACTCCCTACCAACGTGGACATCACAAGAATACGGCAAGCCCCTCCACACATTCAGTATGTGTGGAGGGGCTGTCTTCAGACATTAGACTATAGATCCATAGCATTGAAACAGGAATCTAAATGTAATTGTCCTGTACAAAATCCATGTAAACATCTTAATGCTTGATACAATACACCTTGCAGGGTTTGGTTTTACAGAGATGGAAACCAGCTGATGGATCAAATATCTATCACTAGACATGGCCAGCAAATAATACTTTGCCACAGGGGGATAGTTTGATACAGCAGGCTGAGAACGTGTTCACATGAATGCCCACCTGCAGAGTGCCCTCGTTTTGTAACAATGGGGAAGAGAATCTTTTTGATATTTCAATGAAGGAAACTGCTTTTTTTGCCTTCCATCCAACGAAAGAAGTTGAAGAAATGAAGAAAAAAAACAACACATGGCAAAAGGATAATACGTTCAAGTGATAAGAACTGGATAATTGACAAAAGGCAACATGATGTGCCTATCTCTCCAAGGGAGCCACCACGTTGAGATCTACATTGTCACACCAGCAGCTCCCTACAAGCAGCCTCAGCATGTGAGGTCACCCTCATCCCCAGTCCTTGAGAGAACAACCAGTATTGCCGGAGACAATTTGGCTAATAGCAGCTTTTGTAGGGGCCACCATAATGAGGCATCCTGGTGAGGTAACAGCTTCTTATTGGTGGTGATTTTAGAAGCTGAGCTATCCATGTGAATCGCTCAGTCATCAAAATGCCTTTTGAAATCGTAACAGTCCCAAGCAACGGCACGTTGATCAATTGTACACCTGTGGCTACGGCATGTGTTTCAGCCGGTTCTTTTGTTATTTTACACGTGTCAAGCCTTTGTGAGGAGCATCAATGTCTGTGTCGCTGTAGGGAAGTGTGCTGTCATTACAGTATCGTGTGGCCTTGTCTAATTGTTTCACAGCATTTTCCTCACCATTCATCGCCCCTCGATGAAAGGGAGAGGAGATGAGGTGTGGGGACTGTTAAATGCGCATTGCATACGTGTGAGAGATTCAGAATTCAAGGTGGGAGCAGTGAGCAAGAACAAAAGCCACCACAAAAGGCTGAAGTATGCGGAAAATGAAAAGGAAAGAGAGGGAAGGAGGGAGAGACAGATGTTCAAACTATGATGCTAAAACAATAACACATGTAAGGGTCAATGTATTTTCACACACACTTTAGATTTAAACAAGAGACAGATGTGTGTGGCACTACTGTAGACGGTGCCTCTAGTGTTTCACAGAGCACTACTTGGCTATCACTCAAAAGAAAAAAATTGCATATGGGGAGTCATATTTGTTTTCTCATTGAGGACATGTGGGCAGACAGATCCATAGGAGAACTTTGTCACCTAATCATTACTCCTTCTTCTCTACATTCCCCTCTTCATTTTGCCTCTTTGTTTGGTCTCCTTGATTCTTGCACTTACTTTTCCTCAAGCATTTGTAGTGTACTGTCAACACCTGTCATATTTCTCTGACAAGTTGGCATTAAGTGCAGAGAGAAATTTGTTTTAAATTGAATACTGAGAGGGCTCTCAGAGTGTTTGTGCAGGACTGTCAAGCTTTTTAATTAATGTCGCATAACAAACATGTTTTCCTGCAGAACTAAACAATAAAGGTCCTTTCAGAGTGTCTAACTGTGGACTGTTGATAATGGCTGACACTGTATTGCCAGAAATTCAAAGGACAGGCTTGACATGAATGGTAGACATCAAAGAAAAAACGAGCATAATAGAGTCTATTCCTGTTGCCTATGTAAAGTATAGGATATGTATGTGGGTGATGTACATTCAATCTTAGCCATGTAGTGACCTGCACTACACGAAAACATCTCACTAATACAAGTGCTTTTTTTTCTTTTATATATATATAAATATATGTAAATTAAAATGTTTCTTTTTTTTCTCCGCAGAGTCATTAAAAAGATACCATTACCTTCCTGGTTGATTCCCACTCCTACTCCTTTATAAACAGAAACCATCTTCGTAATTTTTAAATGACACAATATCCTACCCACCCATTACCATTAACTATTCAAGAAATGTCATACTTATTGTAACTTCTGAGTCTGAACATTTCACTTTGAGAAACAAACAGTCTTAAACAGTCACACTGAATATTTTAGCTGGTAGTGGGAGAAGACGACACAGAAACAGATGATACACGTATTAAATAGTCTTTATTACAGTTTTTCATTAGCATGCAGTGCACTCTGCAAGCTTTCATGAATTCTTCATTCATTAGGAAATTTAATGAAGTCTTTCTTGTAATTTGGCCCATCAATAATTTGGAGACCTCACTGAATGGTCTCTGGAAATGCTGGCTATAAGAAATCCTACACCATTAATATTGCATTGAACTCTTTTAGGCTTATTAGCAAGGCTAGGTCCTTAATGAGCCAATAGTCCTTAGTATTGTCAATATTTTATCCTTATGTACCTTTGTCGATTGAGATGGGTCTTCAAGCGTTAATGTTAATGACCCTGAACATGAGGGTCAGGAAGGTATTGGGGCTATAAGATTAACTAACGATGAACATGTTTAAAACATGATCTCTTTTATAATTGGGTCACTCTAACTGTGAAACACATTTCAAACTTTCATATCACTTTTACTGCTGTATGCTTAATTTCTTCGTCACTTTAAAAAAAAATCTGGACAAGATCCATATGGCTGCTTGTTCTGTGTAATGCAGAAGAGAAGTCTTTCATTTCCTCGCAGCGTTCTAATCAAAACTCTCCTAGTAATTACTGACTGAGGACAGTCCAGGTACTGGCAACAGTGTCAGGGGCATTCATACGCTCTTTAATAGTGCCACTTGTTTACAAGCCTGAGTCCATCTACACACACCACTAATGGACTGCACGTAGCCCAGTCATGAATATGCATTCTCACCTTGGCTGCTAGTTTGAAAAACTAGACCACAGAATGAAAAGGAACAACAAATGAGCTCTCTGTAATTGGCTGTCAGCAAAGGTAATATGCAAATCTTACGCCTTTATACCCATGGTATTGTATTGAATGGAGAGCTACTTTTTGATATGCGTGAATAGGCCTTGATCATACTGCAGTCACTTGGATATCAAACAGCTTTATAGCAAGTCTGTTTTATATGCCTGTGTGTGTTTTTGCTTTGTTCCTGTAGCAATGGTCTGCATGATATCGCCTTTTCTGTCCAAAGTCCTCACTGAAATGTATTGCTACAACGTAAAAAGGAAATTAAAAGCTGCTGAGCTTAAAAGAAAGCACATTAAAATATGTGTGGTATCAGAAACAATTGAGGCTCTTGGCGACACAAAAAGCAACCACAAATTTGAATAACCACAACCATTAATTGTACATTAATAAACACACAGACAGAAACTTTTTTCATTGTAAGTCAAGTCTCTGTCAGCATGCAATAATGGAAAACAATAAAGATGTTATCCTCTACATAGCACCCTGACAGCTATTGAGCTGTCATATGATCATGAAGTCATTTCCATGCCTAACTTGAAAGCATATTATTATGATTAAAAACAACAGTGAAATGTCAATCAATGTCATGCCATTATTGCCTCATATTCTGTCTCTGCAGATACCCGCATACTCCGGTTTTGTTTTTCTGTCCATTTTCTATTATGATCCTATTATCATCACAGTGGGGGATTGCATGCAATCCCAAAAACCTGGGCATGTGTGTTTTCTTAACAAGTTTAAAAAAAAAAAAGGTAAGCTAATTTATTGTAAAAGCAGAGGTAATTTGTTTTGGTCCTTATGAACAATTTTCCAAAAAGATTGCACATAAAAATAAATTATCAATTACACTTTAAATTAAAGGTGAAATAAAAAAAGACTATTAAGCTTATTATAAGCATATACCCTTTTTTGGTGACCAATCTAATATTGGATTGAATTATATATTATATTATAGACCATAACATTGCGTTATATGAACTCTTTTTTGCCCAAGCGTCATCAACAAAACAGGACTTATAGGAGAGGCATGTCTGCTAGGAAAAACATCCATTGTTATGACGTATAAGGGTTGTACACAACTAAATATTTACACAGCCAAATCTGATTGGTCGAGTGTTGCCTATCATCGACTACTCTGCTTGCTTTTCGTGGTTGTAAATAGGACTTCTGAATCCAGAAGGTAAACGACAGGAGACAGAAGGGACAGTCAACGAGAGAGAGAGAGACACAAGCCACAAACAGCTGTTCCTACGCACCTCCCTCTGCTGCTTTTAGAAAATCGTACATAAATTATGAAAAGAATCTAGCACTCTGCCACATTCTTGTTGCTGCTCCTATATGGTCCCACAATATTGAATAGTGCAACTTAGTCAATGTGGTGATTGATTCATGCTTACTAAGGCGATTGATTAAAAGCCTGAGTTGTTTTAAAATGTATATTAACAATTTAAATAATAGGCTGATATTTATAGCAAAATTGGCTATATATTATAATTTATGTTGAGAAACCAAGCAATGTGTAAAATCAGACATTCAGCACCCCAATAGCATGGAATGATTCTTTGTTTCATAAACACATTTCTTCCACTTCATCATTCCAACGATCTCGTTGACAGAACTATTTCCTTGGCAACAAATGTCAACAACCCCAACTGTCATCATATTCGGATTAGTACACAAAAACATGTGACATCATCTTTTCCAACAAAGCCATGCCCACGTAATACAAGTAAAAAGAGCATAAAGAAAACACATATATGCAAACTCCTAATGAATGTGATCAAAACTGGTCTGAATTTTGGCGGATTTTTTTTCCTGTATAGGACCTCATCAATCATAGTGAGAGGCTAATTGAAAAAATATGTTTCAGGGCCTTTAAGGGCCTTTTGGGGTCTTAGCAGGTTTAACCATCCTGTGGTCTACTAAAAATAAAACCCAGGAGGCGTGCTTTCCAAAACCCATTTATTTCTGAAACTTATATACCAGTTTTAAGTGACTTCCTCCTACAGTACTTTGAGAGAAAATTCAAGACACACTATGTGCACTGAAACATTGCTGACTATATGGGCTTCATTGCATTTAAAAGACCTTGACTCGGACTCCGGAGTGGTTAAAGCCGCCCAGGGTGCATACCTTATCTGCATATTCGTGGCTCTGCATTTATCCTGCTTAAAAGCAGGGGAGCTGGCTAATCAGACTTCCCGGGTCAGAGGTTACAGAGCTGGAGGAGAGAAAGCTCCTCCTGGGAAGGGCATGTACAGATGTGGCTTTCTTTCACATCTCTAGTTCCCATCCTACCTACCCATTAGAAATATGAGAGTAGAAGTTATCTGTCCAAGGATCCATGAATTCTGTATTTTTCTCTGATATGTTGAGGTGTTGAAGCTGTTTGTGGGGTATATGCTACATTCACACACAACCACTCCAACAGTTGCTTCTGACAAAAGTTTTGTGATGGCTGTTATTGTTATTGTCAGTCAAAAGACACAAATGCTGCTCTATTATACATCTCGCTGGCCGCAGTAAATGTATGCTGTTGTGTAGAATTAAATGGGAAAAGCCCCTGTTCAAAGATGGTTGTATTCTATAACACATATCATCAATTACTAAACTCTGTCTCTTTGATTTATAAGTGGTCCATGAGCAATATCCCCACACAGGGGCAGCCTCTTCATCATCTTCAATTATAGAGAGAGGGCATCTGTATCTGCAAAGACATGCTGAGTTTGCCTGTTTTAAAACTCTTAACAGCAAAAAGCAGAGTATTTGGGATATATGCAAACAAATATTGATGCATACGGTTTGTGTGTGCAGTCTGAAAGATATAGCATTGCCGACATAAGCACCACCAGGCAGAATGGCACCAAAAATCATGATTTGAGTTGCTTTGTGTCTGATTGCAGAAGCATGGCAGGCACATGGTGAGAGCTGAGGAAAGCTCGAGGCCAATCTTCACCCACATGAACATACTGCTCAGAATAAAATATATTATGAACACCAACTGACTGCATTATCCAAATTCCATCCATAGCAGTAAGAGATAATAAAGCGATCAAATGTGAATGTAAATGCTCCAGTATATGATGCATAATTGCCCTATTAATTGCTTGTTTGCTGGGCTTTGGTACAATATCTCAGAGCTCGTCCCAGTGGGGTGATACTCACCTCTTCTCTCAGCCTTCCCTGCTCCTCTGTCCTCCATCTTCCTGTAGCCTGTGTTTATGTACTGAGGCAGAGAGCAGCAGTCTCATCACCATCATTTTGATGAGAGATGGAGTCATCATCAGCCAAGTCCCATTGCTGCTGCCCCACCACAATTGGAAGAAGGGGCAGTACTGTGTTACCATGACGAACACATCATATTGGTCAAAGTGAGTCCAGTCAAGCCAAAAACTTTTAGTTTTTTTATTGTATTTTCCCCCCTCTATATCCGTTCGGATGTGCTAATCCATCAGCAGCAGTAGCAATTGTGGTGGGGAGGGGGGTGCTTTGTGAAGAGGGGGAATAAAATTGTAATAAGGCAGCTGTGAGGGACACCAATCTGCAGGGAAAGCTACTTTATGTAGAAATCCAATTTAAGAGATTGGCTTAGCGACTGAGTCATTGAAGGTAAATCCAATGGTAATTATAGGTAAATCAAAGGTGAAAGCATGCAAAACACTCCCGTACACAACTCTCCCTCTCTCTCATTGACTCTCTCTTTCCTTCCCCTGCTATACTCATTACCACTTATCACTGTGTTGCTTACCAAAAAGAGACTGGAGCAGGGTGCATAGCATGAAATATAAGCATAACCATGGACTTTAGCCTCCATGGCTTAAAGGGACTTGACATTGATGCGAACCCTGGTATCAAGTTAAAGAAAGTTTAGTAATTATACAATATCCTTTCATTTCAATGTCACTGGACAATTTAAATATTATCTTAATACCGTCGTCCCGGCCAATTCATTTCATCCCATTATAAAGGTGAAAAAACAAGCAGGGATACTTTTTGTCTTTTGATTGGGTTGGCATCTGACCTATGAAAACAGCCCTTCCTTTTCTGATCACCACTATATCATTAACTAAAGCACCAACTTCCCACTTCCCACCGGATGATTGTGAGTGAAAGGCAACAAAAACAATAGCCAAAGAAATCAACTTATCAGACAATGGTAAAATGATAACTAAAAACACAATGTATTTTGAGACTGACATATAATCCATGGTTTGACATTATGGACTGACATTTCAGAAATAGCTTTCCAGCTTTCCTATTTTTCCGGCTCCCTGGGACGCACAGGAGGAGTAATTTCTTAGATTGTAGATAGAGGGCTAATAAATAGCTGAGCTAGCGGCTCACAAGTCATTTGTCCTGACCTTTTATTTCAGGCAAAATCAATTTTCTGTTAATATGCCACTAATAAGGAGACACCTTTAATTTGTTTGGCCTTCAAACAGCACTCATGCTTTTTAGCAGGGTTACGGCTAGAAGTCCCACCCAGGCAGCAACCTCCAGTTCTGCTTAGTAAAGCCGATGTGGAAGTGTCTTAAAACTTGCATTCTCTCTACTGAATAGCAGGGGGGCGACTCCTCCAGAAGCAAAAATAAGTCTGATTGTATGGAAGTCTGTGAGAAAATGACCCTTCTTCTCACTTGATTTTTTACCTCAGTAAACATTGTAAATAGGAGTTTATGGTCTCAATTGCTAGTTGCAAGTCTTCTTCAATACAGCATGATGTTCATTTAGCAAATTATGGTTCATTTAGGGTCAAACAGACCATAAAGCGAAGTATGCTTTAGGGCGGGCCTACTGTGATTGACAGATCACTGCCACTGCCAAAAACATATCCGGCGTCACTATGGATACTCCGCATTCCAAATATGGTAACTTCTGTTCATTGGGGGCAACATGGCGAAGGACGTATTCCAAGATGGCGACAGCAAAATCGTCGGACTCAAGGCTTTATAACGGCAGTTCACAAAACAATGGGTGACGTTAACATCTCATTGTCTGTGGAACAGTGCCACACTATATGCTTGATGACATCACAAATTAAAGTTTTAGGTTTATTTTTTGTTGTTGTTGTTTGAATTCGGCAGAGAGTTCATGTTAACTAATATTTTTGGCATGTCTCAGACCACATCAATAACATGTATGAATTTGTAGGTGTAGGTGTACTTCCCCTTTAATGTGACAACTACAATGAAACTAACATACGGCACTAGAGTACATACAAGAGGAAACACAAGCACAGAAATTCAAATGTAGCACTGCATGGGTTTTTCACTTGCACACAATCCGTTATATCTATACATAGTTTGCCAGATTGTCCCCTGACAAGCTAAATTTAGCACACCTGTGTATCGCGTATACTCTTTTCTGTTTTCTCCTTTGATAAGCTGATGACATGTTGACATCACTTAGATGTGATTGTAAGTGATATAATAAATGGAGGCCTACGGTGCTGCTTCACTATGCTGGTACCGCCACTGTTTAGAATCTAGAGTAACAATGAGTCAGTTCATATATGTTTAGTGTGCATTATCTGTTAATGTTTCTGTTTCCCTCCTTGGCTGAAAGCAGAGGGCTGTGTATTTGGTTAAACCTCTTGGAAAATAGTGTCAACCCTGTAATAAAACAGAGGCAACCCTTTGACAGAATCATTTATTTAAGTTGTCAACATTGCATTTATTCTCATTAGAGTCTATTTATAAAACCTTCAACTGTGTAAACTGTGGGAGAGTCTCATGAAAAAGTCAATCAGATTCCAGTTAGCATTTGGTCAAACTTACCCCGCTGTCACTGGGTAAAGCCTGACTGGAATCTAAGAGGCTTGGGGAATACTAGAAGAGATGGTCGGAAATGCATAAGACAATGCTGTGATCAACAGCTTGAGTCAATAGACAGACTGATAAAAGCATGGCTGCATTCATGCATGCATCAAAGACAGTTTTATAGGCCAATGATTTGGTTACAAAGCAACCTGGGTAATCTTCAAGGGTTTGGGGTGAAGAGATATCAACAGGCCTGGTGTTATCTTCTGTCTCCATGTTATTTATTCTCTTTCTCTCCCTAGAGTAACATAAAGAGACTGTGAGTGGGATCCAAGAGGACCTGCAGCTGCATAATGGAGATTTGAGCCACCAAAACATTTCTGCAAACATGCGAAGAGATCACAAATGCCAGCCTCCCTCATAGAACAACAACCTTGTATTGTCAGTGCATCCCTCCTTGTCTGCATTTCTACCCTTCTCACTTACCTCCACTTCCCAATATATATGTAAATTCCTTCTTCCTCAAACAATGCACTATCCTTTAGTGGCAGAGACCCAAAAACGTACAACAAAAAGCCTAAGCCCTCATGGAAAGCAGCCATGTGAGTCATTGCAATTTAGTACTTTAACTGTGGCCTTGTGAAAACACCTAATGACACCTAAGGGTGTAAATTTTCAATCATCAGTGGCAGTTTGGGACTAAAAATATCATATGTAGTAACAACCAAACGTGGCAATAAAAAAGAGGAGGAAATAAGAACATGCTCTTTGTTAAACAGGTGAATGCTACAGTCCACATCAGTGTTCCAAGTGCAATTTGGCAGTAGGCCTATGGGGAAATCATGGGGGCAACAGATTAAGATGATGTTCATCTTCTACTAAACAAATGTTACAGTTAAACCAGATATTGGTGTTAAGACTAGATCTGACTTTATCCACCCATCCATCCATCCATCTATCATGCTTCTATCCATCTGCTTAACAATCTAGTGGTCAAACACTGTACTGTTGATCTCACCCCTTTCTATAACTTTCGATGTGACATGAATTTAACCATATGATGAATGCTACCACTAGCACACACTAGAGAAACACTCGCTCTTGCAAGAACATACTTTAGGCCTTTAGGCCGGAGCTGTGTGGTATGTCCATTTGCATTGACACGCTCCCCCCACACAAATGCATTCACGGTCCTCCAAAGAGTACTCTATCCTAATTTATTGATACATTCATTAAACATTTATCAACATTAACTAATTGCCATTTGGTAGATTTTATTGATTTATGTCCCCAACTTAATGTGGAATTATTTGTTTGATCACACAACATTCGAGTCGGTGTAACAGCAGCTGTTCAAATTTCACTTCTATAATGAGCAACAAACGTGTCTCTTAACATATTCATTTCTTTCATTTTTCTGAACTCCTAAGTGGGAAAACAAAGCAGGGCTTCTAATGGTACTGTTCAAAACAAACATTAAAGTATGTTTACAGGATTACCCCATGCTGAGCTTGAGGTCTTTGAAAGAAAAAAATAACTTGATAAGAAATTCTCAGAGTTTGGAAACTTTATTTGATGCCCTACCACTGTGCGGTGAATTGCCAAACAATATTCTGACAAATTTGTTTTTAGTTTTCACTTTGGATAAAACCCCTCGGCTCAAACTGCAGAGCCTGTCAGCAGATGGTGGTCAAAAAGTGTTAGCTTCATCAAACATTTATAATTCACTACAAGCTTACTTTTAAAGCGAGAAGTGCTAAAACAGTGCAAATGATTTGAATGTTGTTTAAGTTCCAATTGAGTCAAAGCTCAACAGTTTATAGCCCTCATTTACATGTTTAGATCACCTTGACCACAGATATCCATCCTAAAAATACATCCAGGTTGTACAATTTAAAACCGTATTTGCACTTGTACAATATTTGAGTAATTGGCTGAAGAACAGGGACTGGTATGGTCTCCGGAGCATTAAACGATGTTGAGAGGGTCTGTTGTGGTGTTGAGCTAATACAATTTATTCCCTGTGCCTCTGCTGCTTTGCTATGCTGGATTAATTTTCTGCTTTCACTGCTCTGCCTCTATCCATCTGAAAGGGGGTAAGCCGCCAGCCACCAACAGAAACGCTGAGACCAGTGTCGAGCTAGGCTCAGCATTCTGTCTTCTTACACTGTACACGCATATGCAAGGGCACGAGCACGCACGCACACACACACACGATCATCTCTGCTGTGTGTATGGTGAGCACTTTTATAAAACGCTCCATTGCTCAAGCGCAGAAAGGGATTCATGTTTTGGCAGCTGGCCCTCTAGATCAGTTCATTTCACAACGCCCACCTCCCGTACCCTTCGTTCAATACAAAAACACATCCTCAGCATCATTTCACCTGCATTTGCCTCTTTGTAAGCACTCATTCATAAGAGCAGACAATGAATTGTGCCGCTCAGATGAAGAGAGGAACAAATGGAGAATGCAGGCTGAGACATCAGATACAGAATCGAGAGTGGCGCGGCGGAGAGGGATTTAGCAGGGGAAAAATTCATGAGTGTGTGAAAACAGGAGAGAGAGCGAGAGACAGGGATAGAGTAAGGGAAAAAAAATAAGATGAGAAATCAGAGGGAGGCAGAGAAGGCTCACAAATGAGGTGGGCCTCTGAGAAGCCAGGCAATAATACAAAAAAAAAAAAGTGGGTGTGTAGGACAGAACCATGGTGAGCAGGTCAAACCCATTTACCTCTCTGTGCCATCAGAAGAGGTAGTGGTATAGATGGTGGGGGGCAGATCTCCAATTCCAAATCTTAAGTTCCCTGTTAGAATCAACAACTTAGACAAGTAGCCAATGAACAACTGTGTGTGTGTGTGTGTGTGTGTGTGTGTGTGTGTGTGTGTGTGTGTGTGTGTGGGCACAAGTTGAAATACCTTTGACAGCACTAACAACTGCCTCCCATGAAGAACTGATGTATGTCTCTAAAGGTTCATCATCTGCTTTTCTACTATTTAAATATTCCCATGGTAATTGATTTATCACTCAAATTTGTCATCATATGTATGAGCAATATCTTACAAAATTATTTATCTAAGGATTACAGCAGTAACGATCAGGTGCTTTTATTGTAGCATGACTTATCACCGGCTATACATTTAAATTATGCAGTAGCACCCCCTGTGGTTATAGTAGCTCATACAGCTGGACTGTGCAAGTGCACCAAAGCCATACACAATTCTACATGTTAACTGCTGCTCAACACAATATAATTTACACCTCCTCTCCTCTTTATTATAAAGAGTTTATATTACCACATCTTTTTGTATGTAGGTATGGGTTTTGTAGTATCCATTTCCTGCCCTAACTCCTCACTGAGGAAAACACAAGTATCTATCCTTGATTGCTACTCGTTACACTCAAGGGCTGAATGAAGAATGAATGAAAGAGAAAAAAAAAATAATTTGATGCCTGAGGAGACCTCATTGCACCTTTAAAGTCTACACATGAGATCATGGTTCTGGAGTGTTTTGATATGTCATTCAAGTGGCTGTGTTTTTCTTCCTGCCTCTGCTGTACACTCTTAAATACATTTCCACACAGTTATCCTACACTGTACAGCTGCCTAAACAGGACCCCAACACAGATGGACCCAAACACACAAAAAGTATTGTTCTTTGGTGCTGGGAATGATTTTAAGTACTGCAAATTACCAAAAAAATCTGCCCATTTTGGCTACAAGGCGTGCATTTGAAATTCAGTTAAAGGATACCAGGACACGGAACTGGCAGATAATAGTAATTTGCATGGGCCACAATGGCATTTATAAGTGCTTCAGCTTGCAGTGTTGCTATTTTGTTGTGCTCACTAAGTCAGAAATCCCTAAAATTGCATATACAACCATTTATGCATGCTGTATTTCCCTAATTCAATTATTTTGCTGTTACTTTGAAAAATCTACTGACTGTTATGGTCTTAACACATAAAAAAATACCGTTGCAAGGCATAAAGCCCAAATCCAGGATTTTCCCATAGCTGTGAGTCTTAATGTGCCTTTTCACACATGTATCCATCATACTCCAAAAGAAGATTGAAATGGTGCTTTAAACTTAAATTTTGCACTTTGCTCCTACATTTCACGGGCATTCAACCTCTTAGTTTGGAGCCAAGTTATTAATGCTCTGTGCTCAGCTAGTCAGACACACACATTTTTGTGAAGGACATTTCATAAAGCAGTGCATTATTGTTATTAGAGCATCGGCGCTGTGCCCAGTTGGTAGTGCCGGGTTGAGCGGAAGCAGTCATTAAATTTAAATTGAGCAATATTTTTTGTTTGATGCTTCGGGAGCTCATGTAGGGTGGATTCATATTGGCTTGGCACTAGTTGTTTATTTGTTGCATAAACTCAACTTTATTTGCTTCACCCATATGAATGTGTGCATTCATCACTGGGGCACTTTAATAAACCTGATGCATGAATCTAAACTGCTAACTTATTAGCATCTCATTTACAATACATGTTATTGGTTGAATATAATTTCTAATCTAAAAAGGTAAAACAAAGGTACAGCTGCATTATTCAACCCAACAATGGTTGGAGGAAAATCAACATGCTTCCACATTAATATAAATGAATACAGGGACATATACAGGTGTACGGTATGCTTGGAAACAGCTGCATCTTCCATATTCAAACAGCTCCTACAACATGCAGCTATTCAACATGAGGCTGCAACGTGTATTAATATTCCTGCCCTCCTCCTCTTCAGTTGGTCAGGTTCACCCTCCAACACTTGCCAATCATCCTGCCGTCTACTTTGAAATAGTCTTTAGCCTAAGGCTGAAGTAACTGGTGTATCTAACGCCACCACAGGCTCCGACAGAGGACACGATTGCTACAAGACATTGTAGTATACACAGAAATACCAGTGTTCATGCATGTTTTTGCAAAAGCATTGTCTGCGACACATTCTGCTGTAACACCTCTTTGTTATTGCTTTCTAACCATTCAGGAGCGTGCCATTACAATGTTGGGTCTGGCTGGAGTGCAAGCCTGAGATTTTCAGCATCAAAAAGTTGGCATTTGTAACTATCTTTGAAAATGTATATACCTTTTAATTTTTATGCTCCTATCCAAATCTTGACAACAAAAGAAATGAAACATACATTTCATTTCTACTCAATTTCAAAAAGCCAGATAAAGCCAAAAGCAGACATTAATGTTGAAATATCTGACCTGATTTTTATATTAATTGCATCATCTTCATAGTCCCTCATTACCATGCAAGAAAGCTGGATTCTCAGGATGTCAAGAGATCACACAAGAATCGTGGGATCTCATATCACATAAAATCCAGGCTTCAAGTAATGCGTTTGTGTGTGTTGGATAAGCCAGAGCACAGACTGAACAGCGTCCGGTGTCGGGCTACTGGCAGCTACAGGCGTGGCTTAGGTGTGTGCGAGACGACACAGAAAGGCGACCCAAAAAAGGTTAGCGTAGATCCTGCAAGAGCATCAGTAATATCAGAACTGGAGAGTATTTCTTCATTGAAAGAAGAGCAAAGAATGACAATGAAGGCTTTTCTCGGTGAAAAAGAAGTTTTCACTCTTCTCCCAACTTGCTTTGGTATGGGTTTGATCAACAGATGGTTCATCCCATCACCTGCCAGTATTTCTTTAAAATACCTGGCCTTTTTCCAAACAGATTCCAATGACGGCTTCTCAGATGCTTCTGTGTAACAAACCATCTGATGGGTCCAAAACATCCTGATAATCCTGGAATCAGTGAAAAGCATGGATGTATCGCAGTAAAGCAACTGGATATTATATTTCAAGGTGCTTATTTTGCTGTTTAAGCTTGTGTTTATAAGGTTTAAGAGTGCTTTAATTTCACATGGTGTTTTTCATTCTCATCTTAGATGCCAACAGAATAAGAGAGCACCTCTCCTATTATCCATTCAGTCAAAGACTGGCAAAACAGTTAACTGCATGGCTCCTCTGCCCCTTGTGCTTTGATCTTCCCTTTGGCATTCTCTCAGTCTCAACCTCGTTTTCATCGGTGTGCATTAGCTAACAAAAGAGAGTGAAGAGAGGATAGATATCTCCCTGAGAACGGAGAGATCTTCACCTAGGGACTTCAAAGCAGGCTTTGAAGTTGTGCAGGAGACAGCAGCACCCACAGAAGACAGGAGCTGCTCCACTGTCCTACTGCGTCATTAACTCTTGACTGCTATTCAGTCTACTTAGTTATTGAACGAGGTGTGACTCCACTATAGTGTTTTCTGCAGACTGATTCATTTCTTTGTTAGAAACTAAAATCTTTAAAAGCCAGTCTCAAAACAAGTCAAGGAACATATCAAAGGATACAGAAATACAGTGACAAGATGAAAAACCAACCAATTGTTTTCTTTTTTCTCATTAAGAAGCTTATAGAAGAAGTTGAAAACAGGCTAGCATTGTCTGTCTGTCAGCCAGTGGGTCCACCGCTTTTGTCCAGACAATAAATATCTCAACAATTATTGGATAGCTTGCAGTAAAATTTTGTTCAGCCATTCATGGTTCAGATAAAACCAAATGACTTTGGCGATCCTTCACTTTTCCTCTAGTTGCCACCATGAGGTTCACATTTGTGGTTTTGGGTGTAAAAATAAATATTACCAAAAAATAAGAATTGTCATGAGTTTTAAGTGCCATCATTAAGTCAACATTTGTATTTGTTCAAATACTTTGGTTTATTACCAAATATCTAATGACATTCTCATTAGTCTCATTAATGGTAAACGTGGTTAAATAATACCTGCTAAACATGCAACAGCATGTTCACAATATCATTGTGATCATGCTGATGTCAGCGGAGTCAGTAGAATGGCTGTACTGTTGCACACAAGAAAGCAACTTTATAAATTCTTTTATTGCAGTTACAGTACTTATTTACTGCATGTAACAGTAAAACAAGCAGAAAGAACACTAAGTACATTCGCAATACGTTAAACTTAGTAGTTACACAGCATGTGGCTGCTTTTGGGCACGAGGTATTGTTCTCATAATGACATTGGAGATGACAGTGATGGTGACTATGAAGCAGTTGCTGAGTATTTCTATTATTCTCTAACGATATTTGCGTGAGTGTCTGGTTCTCATTGGGGGCCCAAATCTGAGGTGTCATTTTAATATATTTTTGTATTTGCTATTTTTATAATATGTGTTTTGTCAATCTGTTTTATAGATGCATTGTGTTGGTGGTGCCTCTATTTTCCTGACATCGAACAGAAAAATCTCTTACCTAACCTTTGGGCCACACAAAAACAGATCCAGCACCCAGGTACCACTGTGTTTTGAATAACCTTTGCTATTGCTCTGTGAATGTTTAAGGGTTCTGTTTGAAGTAAAGCTGGAAAATAGCTGAGGTGCCTCCATAAACTAAACCCAGAGGACTACCTTCTTTGTCTCTGGTTCCACCTCTACCTTTCTCCCGCCTTCCTCTCTACCTTCCTTCCTCTCTCAGTTAAAGCAATAGGGCAGATATTGATTACCTCTGTGAGTGTGTTCAATACCTAGGAGTCATATTCATCTCACCCTCCTCTATCTGAGTTACCACATATCCTGTTTTATCATCAGTATCCCCCAAGGCAATACATCTCATGCAGAGATGTTTTCTTCTTTATAAAGGGAGCAGTTATAATCCTAAAATACAAAACGGCCCATCTAAGGTAAAATACTATCATAATTGCAGCCAAAAGGCTCAATGACTTTTTTTCCATCCTCAAATATTGGTAATTTATTTGGAAAAGGATTGTTTAATCTGCAGAGCTAGGGGCAGCTCTGTAAAAGGCTTGCAACTAACGATGGAACAACCAAACAAACTCTGCAACATTGCAATGCCCTTATGATACAGTGCACCCCTATATCAATGACATATACATGTGATATGGTTAAATCAGATAAAGACATTTTACTAAATCACCCACTACGCTTATGGCATTTAGCTAAAAAGCATTAGTCCCAACATATACACAAACAATCCAATAAAAATGATGGGGCAAACCATTTAATAGGTTTGGATGAAGCTGAAGTGAGTCATGCTGGTTCAGTGATTAACATCTCACATCAAGAGGGTCCTGGGTCTGAAGCTGGCAGGAGATTTTCGGCAAACAGGATATTTGGAAACTCCAAATTACCCAGAGCTGTGAATGTATTTGTCTAACTAGATGAGCTATTTCTGTGATAGGGTGGCATCCGGCGTTAAGGTCAGGTGACACCAGGCTTCCATCCAAAACATGCCGGTATAGGTGACACAGTGTCACAGTACCCTGTGACACTGGTCAGGATAAATGGTACAGAATATGGACAGATAAAACAAAATCATTGTATATCAGAAATAGGTTTTCTTACATACAGTGTTAGACATTTCTGTTTTTAAACATCCAGTTTTAAGGGATTGTGTGTGTTTGAAGGGATCTATTAAATATGCTGGGATCAAGAAAACCTGGTTGTCCCTCCTAACAAGCAATAAACCCAGAGAATTAGTAAAGATTTTCTCTCTCATTTGTTCCAAGTCTCTTTCCCACTCAGACCAAAGAGACATGGTTGGTTCAGCCGAGGTGTTGATGAGCCATGCCATCCCAATTAGACCAGCACCAAAAAGCAATCTGTTTTCAATTGTTATCTAAAGAAAATAAGAGTGGAAAGGCGAGACAAAGCACAGAGAGGACCAGAGGGAGGTGTTGTTGATAAGCAGTCAACTACTGAACAGAGAATCATTCCTCTTAAAGGTGCCACCACACAGTGAAATCATGTTGATTTAAGAAGGTAGTTCATTTTGCCCGTGTACAATTTGTAGTTTTGAATACAGCCCAATAAAACATTTCTAATCTATCAAGGGCATACTCAGCAGGCTGGTCCCTTTGATACTGTGGTGTTTTTTAGATAATCCAGCAGACAGTCTAGGACATAGAGCCTTCCATGAAGTGCAAAACTTTAACACCTCCATCAATCATTATGCTGAACACATTATTTCAATATTTCCATATTTTCTTTTAGACAATAACTCTGATAATTGGCAGAAGGAGAATAGCCCCTCCTTGAAAAGTATCACAAGATATTTACAATATAGTGAATATTCATGATAAAGGGATGACATGTTCTTAACTTTGGCTGGTTGGAAATGTATCTGCTAAGACTAAGAAATACAAAACAAACTGACTATCACCATTTTCCTTCCTATTTTCTGTAAGTACAAGTAATGTCCTTGTTTTTTATTCTCAACCTTGGTCTCTGTTGCAAACACAGAAGCTGGCCAGATTGGGACTGGCAGGATGCGTTTTCATTTACTATGTATGTGAGTAAAATGAGCCATTTCCAATTTGGCCTTGACTAAGGTCTCAATAGATTATAAACCTTCAGAAATAAACTAAAGATGTGCTCACCGTATGCACTGAAATTAATTAGATACTTATTCTGGATGGTTGCCACTGCACTTCTGTGAGTGTGTTTTTAATTTTTCCTGACCTCCTGGCAGAGTGGAATAACAACTAGACAATTTTGCATTCACAGCTTTGCTAGCTATCATATAAAGGCCACAAATGCACATTGCACACAAGGACAGGTTAAAAAATCTATACAAAAACCACACACACCAAGCATAGAATAATATCTCTTGTTAAGAAGCACCCAGTATCTAAAGCCCCAAACTACCCAACACAATATGCATTGTTTTCACTTTGCCTGTATCCGTCATGTTGTTTATTCACAAGTAATACAGTAAAAACTAGTATAAAATCAGTTGTCATAGTATTGTTGATACTAGACATGTCTTGCTAGTATTAACCCGACCTCCCTGAATCATCTACCAAAATAATTGATATTTTGGAGAGCATAAATTGAGACTGTATTGAAGGAAATGAATCACGCTTGCCCCAGTTAACACTTTGCTTGATGTGCACTTAGTGGGACCTCAGAAAGTCACCACCTTGAATATGCTATCTAAGTGTAAACACAGCGGCACTTCGTACCAACGCTGAAGCCTAAACAACGCTTGTCACCTTCCTTTCAGACTATGCAATCAGTCTGTTCTTGAATGATACAGCAGCCTTTTAAAAAAACCTCAGGTGCTGGTTATAGCTCATATTTTGAGTCTGCCATGAATAAATAATGCAAGGCTTTTATGACAGTGACAGCGAGGAGTCAAGCCATGGTTGAGGGGAGAATGGAAAGAGTGCATGTATGTGTGTTTGCGAACGATGCAGAGCAGGAATGTTTGTGTATGTATGTGTGCGTGCGTGTGTGTTTAGTAGATGCAGCTGGACTGGATGTATTATTGATGTGCTGTTAGCACTCCCTGGGAGTTGCAGTCTCATCAGAGTTTGCCAGGGGATTAACAGACTCAAAAAAGCAAACCAGGGAAACAGGGAAAAGGCACGGAGCCTATCCCTCATCTGAGTCCCACCCTCCCTCCTCTCCCTCATAGAAATGAGCCATCAATTAAAGACAAAAGGCATTATCTTCATTTGAGACATCTGGCTGCGTCCAACACAGTGGAATTATTGATTAGTTTTGATTGTATCTAACGGCCTGCTACTGTGGTACATTTTTTCAAATGACACCACATTTGTAATGACTTTCCACATGATTACACAGTTGGCACAGCTCTGAGATGGTTGACCATTTCTAGTTGTATGTGTCTGCCTTTCCTGTTTACTAAATCTCTCAAACAGCCACACAACATGACTTCACACACACATAAAACAGTGATTTACATGTCCAGTCAGCGTATCAGTGAAGAGCTGCGTTTCCATCCCTCCTGTCGTCCTCTGTTATGGTTTCATTAGGCCGGGGAGAAGCACAGCCCGCGGACAGAGCACTACTCCTTTTCTAACTCGACCAATCGGAGCTAGGCAGAGCACCACAGAAACTCATACATCCGCTTCACTCTCTCATTTTATCATACTTTGCTCATTTGTCTTCCACAAATGCTGTCAATTTATGTTTGCATTTTTATTTTACATAAAAATAGAACTGACTGCATACAAAACATCTAGATCTATTGTATTCCTTTGGTAGTAAATATATTGAGTGGAAAAATAAAATAGCCCGCTTTTTTTTTTTACTGAAAAGTGCAGCTGTTGCAATTCACAACAAGAATACTAGTCTGCAGGCCATGCTAGCATCTCTGTGAGGCTGAGCTTAGGCACAGCAGCGCTAACGTCAATATTCTCACATGCTCACAATGACAATCACAATGCTGGTGTTTAGAAGGTATAATGTTCACCATGTTTACCATTTTATACAAGTGTGTTAGAATGAACAAAACACAAACTACAACTACGGTAAATGGGAATACGATTATGATCATCATGTCACAGTGGAGCTAGAGGAAAAGTCAGAAGATCACCAAAGTCAGTCAGGTTCATCCTCTGGGCATCGTAGATGTCTGTAAAATATTTCATGGCAATCCATCTAACAGTTGTATATTATTACTATTTCAGTCTGGACAAAAGTGGAGGACTGAACGACCGGCACTTTCTAGAGCCATAATGCTCAGTTTCTCTTCTCTACGTTATCGTGAGGAGGTGGATCTGTTTAAGTACACTGGCGATGACATTCAAACAGAATTTGTGTATCTGATGAGAGACTATAAGTGCTAGTTCACAATTTACTATATCAACTAGTATTAAACATTATTACAAGTTATTTCTTTAGGATAATAACCTATTTGAAATGTATATGTGTGTATATATGTGTACAAATGCAAAAAGTTGTTTTGTCCATGGTTGTGTTTGTACGTGTGTGTGCGTAAAGCTCACAGATGTCTCAGCGCAGCAGGAGAAATACGTTCAGTGGAGGGCACCTTCAGAGGGTTGACGGAAAAGGCAGATCTCAGCCTCCTGCCAGGCCCAGGCCCAAGTAAGCTGGGAAGAAGGAAAGACTTTAGAAGGAAGGGTTCAGTCCTGGGAATCCTCCCTGAACCCACATTAAAGACTGACGATGCCAGACCGCACCAGCCTTGAAGATCAAATAGAGCGAAGATGCAAGCTGTGAACCAAGAAGCTTTTGCCATGCCAGTGCTTAATTATTGACATTTCCAGCGCTGCAAGTCAGTTTTGTCAACTCAGCAAGAGAAAATACACTTACATTTTGCTTTAACCCAATTAGTTTCATCAGACCAAGGCTTGTCCTCACTGCAGCATGATGAGCTAGCTGTAAATAAAGAACTCCAGCGCTACTGGATGAAAGATGCCGACGTCATATTTACATATGCTTTGAAACTACAAATAAACAAATCGGTGGAAAGTTTCAGGAATAAATGGATATATTTTTGTTATGACAAGGACAGACTCACATTAATGGAAAACGTATAGTGCCTGTAATATTCAGAGTGCAAACATCAAGCCCCAAACATGTACTTTCATGTTTGTGCAATCCTTTTACTCAGTGTGCGAAATGCCAATGGGGGGGATCCATTGTCCATTTTAGTGACAATTGCAAGTTACAAGTAATTGTCTTATGATTTTAGAGTGAAACAAGGGGTCTCAGACCTCCGAAACCTCCCATATTTCACACAATGCTTTTACTCCTCAATAAGCTATACTCTGTCAGTCTGAGCACTTACGAGATTTCAGCTTTTATGAAACAACCCCCTCTTATGAATTATTAAAACAGCAGTGTCAGAGCCTTGGACACCATCGATACAATTCAATTGCCTCGGTCCTTTAGACTGACAGCTGACAAGTGTGTTCTTCACAGTCTAGGGTCTAAGATGCCCACATGTCTGGGCACCATAATCCTATTATAATTATCTGTGCGCTGTAAAAGCCTGTTGCACTCTAAATCAAATCACATTAACATGCAAGGGGTTTTAGACATTTGCCTTTATCCCACCAAGCAGGCACAGCATGTGGCCAGCTCATATGTCATTTCCTATAGACTGCAATCTGACTGACACCCAGGGAGACGGGAGTTTCCTAGCACTGCTGCTTTTCCAGCTGAGAGCACTGGGAAATGGAGCTGTGTCGCTAAACTACGGTTCTCCAACCATGATTGTGTTTGCAGCAGCAGTGGATGAGATGGGAAATGTATTACTCCAAAAAATTTTAAAGTCCACAGCTAATAGGACACTAACAGAGAAGGTCAAGCAGCAGGATAAATATAATGTACTCCAATGATGAATGTAGAGTTTTTCGACGATTTCACGGCCATGAACCTTATGCTCAGACCTTGTTTCATACACAATTAAAAGCCAAAAGCGAACATGCAGATGTATGTTTTGATCGTAGATAGTTAACCCCACTGGTGAAACCATTGCATGGAAAGTAAAGAGCTGACAAATTACCACAAATGTAGGGGTTCCCTGACTGTGGAGCCACAGGCAGGTTGGGTTGTGGAGTTGCAACACAGCATACACTGGCATGACAACACAGTAATGTACAACCGTGCTAAGTTAGTTTAAATGCATACGGAATTTCCAAAAGACAAACAAGGTGTGATAAGGAAATGTGAAGTATCAGTGCCTTCGTCCTATATCAAACTTATATTAAAATCTCTATTACTGTATATTGTCCAGGAAGATAGGTTACTTGTCTTTCCCTGATTAGCCTCTGTGTGTGTAGACAAGCTGAAAGGGATCTTATAAATCTCTGAAGACAGGTGTGAGCAACGCTCTGAGCTTGTACAAGCTGATGAGCTAGTTGCCTTGCAGTTTGCTTACTAAGCACACAGGGACATGGACAATGTCTCTCTCACCATGGTCAATTTGTTGGCCAAATATCTACAACAAACTAAAACCTATGAACTGCTTTTATTCAGTGATTTCACTCCACCTTCTCCAGAAACTCCTAGACCTCAGTGTAAATGAAAACTCCATTCATATGATCAAAGCGTTCCTAAACAATCATCCACAAAGTGTAGTGTTAAGTCTTCCTGGGTGGATGGTTTTATACTATGGCTGCACTACAATCAGTCTATGTTAGTCAGAAAGCATTCACATGATTGATTCTCAATATTTGTCTATGGTTTAACAACCTTAGCACACAAGTTGTGCAAACCATTAGTCGAAACTTTTAAACTGCTGAGAAAATATTAGCCAGACAGAAAAGGCTGCTGTCAGACTTACACAATGCAACTGCTTAGATGCCTCAGGTAGTGGGTGACAGTTGTCATATTATCCATAAGGATACTCTGTAAGAGATCCTTTATCCCTACAGCAGTCAGTGATCTAAGCAAAAGCAGGTTATCTTGATTTACGAGGGTAAGTAGGCAGGTGTCTACTGTCACTGTTATGTTCTATTTTCATGCATATACTGTTATAACATTACTGTCCCTGAAATGAGACTGAGTGCATATTTCCAGCCATAATAAGACTTTTAAGTATAGTAAGAAAAAAGCAATATATTTAAGTACAAAGACCTCTTTAGTGACCTTTGTGGCTGTGCTTTACTGTAGTAGTTGAATGCATGTGGTTGTTAGCCCTATAAATCAAATTAATCTTTGGAGTTAAACACATTCAGAGACAATTGTGGCCCCCTTCTCCACGAGAATCCCCCTACGGACGTTGCCGCCAAGAATTATTCCAACTATTATTATTTGAAGTCATTCAAAACAAGTGATTATGTTCACTGGTAAACATTTGTGCAGCACATAATCTCAATCATCTCTTAATACAGTGTAGGTGGCTGCAGGATTCAACAAGTATCATTTAAAAGCCAGGATCAGAGTGCTGACAATATTCTTCCATTGTCTGTGGATGATATCTTAAATGGCAGTGGTGCACATTTGTGGTTCAGTCTGCTATCAAATCAATACAGATACAGTACAACGGTAAGTACAGTTTCTCCCACTGTGACTCTTACTTTTCCCACCACCAACACATCAAGCAGAATGAATGTAACATTTTCACAGAGAAAATGGCAACCTTCAGCATAGTCTTTGTTAGTCTTACTTTGCCACTCAATTTATTTGAACTTGTATCACTTCAAGGTAATAATAGCTTATGCTTCCAGAGACATCTACATTCATTTGTTGTAGTGGAGGAGTTCAACAACTGACCTGATTTTGAGCCGTCAGTGCGGTTTCAATATTTGGAAACACAAGCAAAAGGATATAATACTAGTCATAAAACTTGAGGGAATAACTGTGGTGTATTATCCCCAAGCTGCAAACGGCTGAGGCAAAGAACATGTGTGAAACATTCTGTCTTGTGGCAACTTTTCAACCATTACTGGCATCCAGTAACTCAGTCATGCTAACCGCATGCTTGGTGATATTAGAGCTATGTCTATTTAAATCACTAACCCCAAATCTGATAGTAACACAACAAAACAAAACAAAAAATCTGTACAACCCTGTACTGACAACTGACTTTTACTACACATATTAAGTTCTATACATGTACTCATGCTGTAAAAAGTTTAATTGCATAATATATACAGTATGTTTCCATCATTACATTTACCGATACAATCAACTGTTGCTATTGTTCTTTACCATAAAACAGCCACCAAAACTTATTATATAATATGTGGGCTTCAGCTGAGTCATGACCGAACAGCACGCATTTGTCTTTATCTTCTATTTTCATCCATTTTGTTATCCTCCTGAAAAAGAAAAGAAAAAAAACCTTACAAGAACCTCTCAAACTGTCAGACCTTAGCGACCTCTGTCCATGCCAAACTGTTTATCCTGCATCTGCATCAGCTTAACCTTGTCAGTCTCCTGCCTTATTAGCAACTCTGCTTATTCCATACATTACTAGTGCATGCAGATGGAGAATGTTCAGCAAACTCAGTCAGGCATAACTAATCACTCTTGCAGATTGGTTCCCGATTTTGACAGGTAGCTCTGGTGGCTGGAGTGTATGATTATGTGCATAAATATCAGTGTTTGCACAGGTTGCCATTGTCCGAACTGGTCTCCAAAAACAGACTCAGAGGCAAGGTCATGACATCAACCCTCATTTTTCCCCACCTGCTGGACATGTGTTTTAAGTTTCTCAAAAATATTATGAGAAGTATTCTGAAATAAGTTTTTTCTTCCCTGTGGCAAACCTCCCTTCTCTCTTTGTAGACGACTTACAAAGCCATCTAGTGTTTTATATTTGGCATTTCATTTCAGCCGCAGCCCAATATTCCAGCCATTTCATTTTATTAATTCTCAGATATCTAGAGTGGAATAGTAGAAGAAATGTAACTAAAAGCATTTAATCATATTTCTTTGAAGAGTTGATTTGATTAGTCTCACATAGTAACTGTTGAAGGACGATTTGTCCCGACTATTTGTTCACAAACATTCTAACACAGAATACAGTTGTTGTCGTCAATGCCTTTTGATACAAAATGCAGACTGTTGCTGCCTCACTTTAAGCAGTGAAGCTATTCCAAGGGGAGACATTAGTCTGCAACTCAGTTTTTCACTGCAGAGTGACTCCTTTTAGAATGGCTCCAGCCTGACAATTCAATCCACTGTTCGTTTTCATGCACTGAGCCTGGCAGCATAACCACATCTGAATGCATGAAGCGGTCTCTGCATCCCTGACTGTAAATGAGGCCCAGACATTGTTGTACATCACATAAAGACCATTGGGGGAAAGCTCGGGTTTCAATTATTAAAATGCATGGGGAATTTCTGAGGTGTCATACTTTGTTGTAAGGAAACTTGGTCTACCAATATTTTGTAAAACAAAGAAAAAAAAAAAAAAGGCACGGTGTCTTCCTGTTATGTTGCAGGTTAAATTGAGCTGTGTGATGAACTTTTAAAAAGGAAATAAATAATGTTTTGAACATAGACAACCTCCCTCAGCGTCTTGGTATCACAGAGATAATCTTTGAATCAATTTGACCCAGTAGTGGGTCTATCTGCTGCAAAGCATTTTCATACAATATAAAAAAAGATTTTCATTTCCTATATTCCTCCTCTTTTCTTTTTCACCAAACATCTACATATTATCCAACAGCAGTCAATTTTTAGTGAGATTTCCATCTTCACTTGCAAAATAGATAGAGGAGCTAATGTGGAGTCATAACACATAATTTCACTCCCTCTACGTTATGTATGCACCACTAGATGTATCAAGAGTAATAGGTTGAGTTCTCCCAATGCCTTAAGGTAATTGAAAAAGTGCAAGAATGTGTTGGTCAGCTGACCATAGAGCTGCCTAAAGCTGGTTAGTCACATGGCACTGGGATTAAACAGTGATTCTCCTCATGTTGTCCACCCCATGATTACAGCTGATCTGCAATTTTGAGCAAACTCATAATTTTTTGCAGTTCAAAGCATAGCTGCTTTATATTATTGTTATTATCAAGCTGTAAATAATCTAACCTGGGTGTATCAACATCTGTGTTAAAAAAAATGTTTGTCATCATCCTTACATTTCCACGACACCTACTCAAATACACATTTTTCTCACTTACACAAGCTCCTCGCTATCAGAATACTGCCAATTTACTGTGGCGTATGAATTTAAGTTTGTGTGGAACCAAACTGCACATTGCAAATCCAATTTCCTCATCCATCACTCTTGTAAATGACAAGTTTCATGACAACAATATGACTTAACACACTGCAAAGACCACAGTCAACAGCTAGCCGATATGCACATATACTGTTCCTGCATGCGAGGGAATAATATAAAGAAAACTAACCAAGCATCTTTATAATATATTAAACCTAATTCAACAGTATCATATTCAATTGAAATTTTAACATAAAAGGACAACTTTGTTTTGATTTGCTTTAAACTGACAGATTTTCTGCTCAAGTGCAAAGGAAAGAAAAGGCAGAGGCAACAAATAAGAAAACAATTGCATGAAATCCCTAATTCACTAGACCAAACAGTCAGTCAGAGAATTCTCTCTCACACCAATTGCCTCTGGAATCTATTTAGCATGCTGAATTGGCTGACTTGCCGTTAATGGGCCTAGAGAACACTACATAAATGGTTGGCCTCACATGGCCTAATGGCAAAGGTTAACTGTGGCTTGTTGTGTCAGGGCCAAGGATATATTCAGAAAACCGTGTTCCAAAATGGTGCCCTGTTCATTCTTTTGAAAGAAGCTCAAATATGCAGAAAAAGGGCTGTCAGGCTTCCGCAGGGTTCTACCTTGTTGACTTCCTGCCAGGTCCCCACACTCATGAATAGTGTGAAATAAAGAAGTTGTGGCATTCTGAGACTTTTCAAACTGTATTGGACCAAATGGATCAAAATTATACACATTTTGGTGTGGTTGTGATGCCCAAAAGTGTGCTCATCATCTTACAGCCTTTCTTTTTGTAGTGATTGTGTATGTGAAATGATATTGAGAAACTGTAATAGCAAGCGTGGCCACTACACCAAAAATGAAGTCATAGCCCAGCAGTATTTCCTGGGGCTCGGTCAGGGCATGCTGTGGAGGGGATTAGGATTATAAATTGTGAATAAAAATAGTCAATGTAGGCTCTCACAAAGATTGTAATACTACCCTGCGTGTGTGTGTGTGTGTGTGTGTGTGTGTGTGTGTGTGTGTGTGTGTGTGTGTGTGTTTTTGTCGTTGTGTGTTTGTGTGTGTATGTGTTATGGGAAATCTATAAAAGCAAAGCAATGGCACTCTGGTAAAACCTGATTAGGTTTGAGCTGAGCTCAGAAATCAGAATTAATTTAAAAAGATGCTCCAGCTCTCTACCATTACCTGAGGCAGGGCCATTAAGTTAAGAAATAGCTGCACGAGCACGGTTCATCTAAACTAAGCTGATACAGGCTTTCTATTGGTTGCTAGTGCACCACTACTGTGAGGTTCCGATATGTGAAGCAATTAACATCCATAGCAGTATCATGAGGAACATTGTTCATTGTCATGGTCTCTGAATGCAGGTTATATGCTGTAGAGCTAAAAGGGAAATTACTCAGGCTTTAGTGACTACGTCGAAACATGACAATTCATTCTATAGACATTCTCTCTTTTAAGCAATCAATAATTTGCTTGATTGTAGTCTAAGGTTGTACGTTTTAAAAGGTAGTCATTAGGGACTAATGAGTATTCATGTCTCTCTGCCAGTCATTCATTAGCCAAGCTGGGTGTGTCTGCATGTATGCATGCCTGAATCCACATATGAACTATATGCACTGTAAGCATGTGTGCTTTTGTGCTTTGGCATGCAGTGACATATTTACATTCTCCTATTTCCCCTAAGGAGCTGTGTTTAAGAGAGACATGCTCCTTTGTACTTGAACAAAAGCTCCAATGGGACTTGTGCTTTAAGCAATTCTCTCTTATCTTCTTTTACCCTTTATGATGGCATGTAGGGTGACATTTTCATTTGCTAAACTTACCCAAGTAGTACAAGAAGGCAGCTGCCTTTCACAACCAGAAAGATCCATGAAAAAGGTTAGCGGTAACCATTAAAAGGTGACATTGTGTTATTTATTTAATGACGTTACACTTGAGAGTGCCTCAATTCAGTGATATGCGTCAGTCATGGCTCACTAATGGAGAACTGAAGCTGTGTCAACAACCTAAGTCCTGTGCTGACCCAAGGACAGATTGCCTTTGGAGTGGATTGTCTTGAATAGGAGCTTAGGTGTCAATATTGTAATAGAAAATATTTTTCTTGTGAATGCCTGGATACTCACTCACTCTACCAAGGTTTATTCATCATACATCCTTTGATTATCTGTGGGCTTAAGCAAACATTTTGAGCAGTGAGTCCACATATCGACTAGCCTTAAAATTAAGCTCAATAAGCCAGCCTTTACTCCAAAAGATTCATGATATTCAAAATCAATCGGTTCAACTTCTCAAACAGATAGTAAATCTTGTTTGGATGGATGACAGTTAGCCGCTGATGGGGCAAAGGGGGATATTCTGCCAATATTCCGCCCGGATTCTCTTTTTGTTTCAGTTATTTTAACAAACATGAAAAAAATGTCCATCTTCCATGGACATCTGACAGCGTGATGTCTCATAGGCCATATATCATCATAGTCCTTGCACTCAAATCAGCGCCAGCGTTATGCCCAGAAGGTTTCTATTCCAGAGAAATGTACATTCAGCAATATGTTATATATGTCTTCTGCAAGATAGTCCAGATGTGGGCTCCTGACAGATCATTACCATTAGGTACAAAACTTATCCTTTCATATGGAAATGTATTAAAATCTTTCTATAAGACAAGGTAGCAGAGGGGTTACTTAGCTCCATTTTAGCAGAATACATTTTCCCTCCAGGCAATAATTTATCAAACAATTCATATTTCATAGAGGGAACTGACATCTTTAAGAGGTATATTCAGCATGGGAAGTCAGAGACCTTTCTTAATCTTGATTATAAAAAAACATTTAAACATTTAAAGGATATATCTTTTTTAAATGACTGACTCTGATGAACAACAATTACTTCGCTCTGAGTTTTGTAGAGACAATTATCATTACAAAATGTAGCATAACACTGTCTTGAACATGCTCATTCATTCAGTACATTAAAAACCCTATAAATGCAATATAATTGTAATTGTAACATTGCTCTGACAATTCCCGGCACCTCCAACCGTCACTGAGTTTCACATAAAAGAATGTGTCAGTTTCAGTGCCTTCAGTGGCTTTTATGTCAGGAACGATAACAAGATCTCTTATTACCTCCTGAATAGAGCTGTTTGTTTAAACCGGTTCAGAATGCTTCAGAGGAATTTCAGAAAGACTATTTAACATCCTCATTACGTTGATCTCTCCTGGCAGAGGGAGAGACAGAATGTGACGGAGGAAAAATGAGGGAGCCTAAAGTTAAATGAAGAAGAGTAGACGTGTGATGTGGGTATGTAGGTGGGTTCAGAGTGTGGAGTGAATGTTGAGTGAGATGGAGTGAGAGCGAGAAAAGTTGTGGAACAGCGAATTTGCAGTTAGCTAATGAGCGTACCAAGGGGCACATTAGTTATTTATTTCCTGAGCTTGTTTCGTTAAGAGAAGGGCACACCAATTAGCTTTGAGGAGATGACATCCCTATAAGTGTCCTTGTGCTCGGCTGCTCGGCAACACAAGAGCCCTGTCTGAAATGCTAAACAACCTGTAGGGCCTGGCGGGAGGGGGAAGGGAAATGCCGTTGGACGTGTTACCCGGCGCGACATCCCTAAAACGGCTGGAGCTACATTATGCGGGAGCTAGAGAAAGAGATAGGAGCTGGCTTGAAATCCTCCGTAGCTCAAAAAGGCAAGAGAGGTTATGTGGACTGATGGCTAACAGGACGTTGCTCTGCATATGAAACAGGGTCTGACATTATTTCTTCTCTTTTCACATATTCTCTATTTTCCCCTCCCTAAGAAATAATAAATGAATCTCACTTCAGTTCTGACAAAGCACTATCGTCTTTTCTATTACCCTGAGTGTTGAATTTGTATTACTGTTTAGTAGCCACTAAGACAACTTCTACAGTATTGTACCATTGCCTTTCACATTATAATTGGTGGCTCTGAAAAAAACAATGAATTGTGCGATCAATAAAATGTCATTAAAGGAAAGGATTAGGTTTGAGGAATGAAAGTAATAGACCCTGTGCTGAAGCAGTGTGTTGTGTGAGTCCCACTTTTAGACACACGGATAAACCTGGTGCACACATACACACACGCAATTCTACTTAATCCACGATCATTAAGTCAGTCCTATGAATCCCAGCATTAATATCTTAACTATTATGCAAAAATCACATTTAAAAAAATACCAAGCAATGATATTTTATAAAGGGAACACCTGCTGATACACATAGAATATGCAAACATTAAAAAAGATCAAAGGCAAACACCTCTAGCCATCCACACCAGAAATTCCTATTTGTGCACCTTCATTAAATGAGACGACGTGCTCCAAACAAGAGAGGATGGAGTCTCGTTTGAAATGTCAGCCCTCTTAGATATTAATTGGACCTGAGGCCCTCCAATCAAGGGAACAAAACAGTGTGTCCACAGAGGTGAGTGGTAATGAGCTGAGCTTTGTATGTGGGGGAAGTCAGGCTGATAGAAATTACACTGCAGTGTCTGACCAGAAAGTAAACATTCGCTCCATAATAAGTGCAGTATCTGTGTTTTCTCCACTGTGTGTGTTCATGTAAGGGAGGTTAAAATAGCTACAGTGTGTTAATATTAACATTATCCCTTCCTGTACAGTACAACCCAATATATATTTGTTTAACAAACACATTCTGTCAGGAACATTAAAATCCTGTAACCGTAATCACAAAATATTATTAGGCTTGAATGAGCTCCTAAGCAACCAATTTGGGAGAATCTCTTAAGAAATGCACGCTGTGTCCTATAAATAACTCCTTGTATTGTAATTCAGGAAGCGTTTTATTATTAAAACCAGCCCCCCAATCTGTGCAAAATGAAAATGTCTATATGAAGACCAAATCACTACAGACCTAAAAGTGATCAGTGCAGGCGATACATCTGTAAATGAACAGCTTTTAGTAAATAATGCTTAGCTTTTAAAATGCGTCACATCATGAGTGCATACCACACCAACTAACTACCAAGCAATCCAGTGGCACTAGTATTCCACTACTATTAAAGCAACACAAGTTTGGGAGAAGAACACCAGGGGCCTGGACCACAAAGCAAGCTGAAACTAACACAGTTTAAACTGCCAAATGCAGGATGGACAGCTGTGTGAATGCGTAAATGATCAGATTGATAATATCACTGCTTCATCTAGAGCACAATAGTTCTATAGTTGCATGTGTGTATTCTGGTAAATGAATATGTTGCAGATGTATTCTTATGGCATTTGTGACATGATTTTAGCCTTATTTTCAACCGTGTGAAACGGGTTTGGGAGCAAATTAGAAAAGATTTGTATATATTCACTCATCATATATTCATATAATGTATTCACTTGTGCATGTCAGCTTCTTGAGCTGTGTGTTGCACTGTCACATGCCGCGTCATACAGTCACAGACTGGATGCAGTGTTACTTTGCTTCGGTTACTTTAATGAAAGCTGTGGGTCATTATAAGCTATTGAAGGAAACCTTCTTACTGCTTAGAATGATGTTTTTATATTCATTTTTGAATTGCTCCCAAGTCCGTTTCACACCGTAAGAATACATCTAAGCAATACATATGTTATTATAGTCAGATCTAACGTGATATTATGAATCTGTTAATTTACACATTCACAAAGTCAATGATTTATTGCAGCTGTATTTTTTGGATTTGTCTGTTAAAACTGTCTTACTTTTAGTCTGGATTATGACTTTAAATTATTCGCAATTGTGTAATACTATTTTACCATCCACGTACCAAGCTTTGATTGGTCATGAGGCGGATCTTTTCTCTTATCTCCAACATAACCTGCTCTGAAGTGATCTGCACAAGTTACCATGTTGATCCACCCCAGTAGGAAGTGAACCTCGTCGTGGAACTGAAAACCCAGAGTTAACCCCGAAGTAACCTCACTAACAACACATCCTGCTTCGTGATACAGGCCCCAGGTCAGCATTAACACACACAGGATGTCTTAGTAGGCAGTTGGAAGTTTTGGAAGTTGGACTTCCGCTTTATTTGTGCAGGCTAATTTCTGTTTTTCATTCTTTTCTGATATAAAAACCATTAGCTAGAAATAAAATATTGTTTAGTGAATGTCTGTTTGATTTGATGATTCTAATTGTCCCTGACTTATTGGATTGGCTGTTGTTGTTTCATCTAAGCAGTGCTCAAATAAGCAACATTTAAAACCTAACCTATAAGCAAAACCATCTAGATTCAGTGATGTGTTTTTTTTTTCTTATTATTTGGTGAAAAAATACAGTTTAGAAAGGAAGGAAAATCATGGCCCTGTTACCAAATTTAATCAAGCACACAGCATGCAACAGTGCCTGGAGGCACACATGCTGATATTAAACACTCTGAAATGGACAAAAACAGGTAAAATGATCCTTGAACGCACAGCCCTTTTGAAATTACAGGTATACTTTTATTTATGCTGATCCACAATGACCAGTGGAGAGAGGTGCAACAAGGTGAAAATGCCATTCCTATATTTCTGCGGGGGGACTCTGCAATACAGGAAATATGCTAATGTGAGCATAGACCCACAGGAGCTTATTTTGGCTGGTCTCAAGTAAAGAATGGTGACTGGATTCTCTTTTGGACATTCATAAGCATGAAATTCAAGGAGCAATTAACTGTTTTATTTTTGACTGCTACTGTTTGTGCTGCACACATTCTGTGACAAATCAAGCCACCCACTCAATCTAACAAAACTAAAACTGAGGTCAAAAGAGAGGAAAATGTGCTCTCCAAACTTTTTCATTCTTAATTGGCTACTAATAATTCTAAATTGTGATTTTATTTAAGGACAGAACAACAACAATAGTAACTACCTACAATAGAGGTTTTGCTCAATAATTTATAAGATGTACATGTGACATTGTCATTGTAAGTAATGTCTGATCACTACATTTTTTCTAGGCTAGAGACCATCAGCAGTGACGTCACATCCGGCCAGGGGCGTAAAGTGGGGGGCCAGTCGCCTTTCCTTACTTCCTACCCGACTGCTTCCAGCGCCCTTGCTCGGATGACACCCATCTTCAAAATCTGCCTTAATTTTTTATCTCAACTACACATCTATTTTGCAACCGATCGGTGAAAAAAATCTGTCCACAGTAATAAAAAAATACCTGGCAAAGAACTCAAAACCTCCTCTGTGGGGGTTCCCGCCACAGTAGGTGTCTCAAGGACCACATTACCACAATGACACTGTTGTAGCTGGTAACAACTACCAACACATATCTTTTCACCTGTGATGAAGGTTTGAGTGAAAGAATACATTATTTATTTGTGTGGACTAGACCGCATGCTACCTGGGACATGCTTGGTTGATGTGTCAAGTTGTCAATACTTAGGCTTGGTCGCACCAACAAGGATCCATTTTCCACCCGATTAAATCATGTTTTCAATTAAAACATTTTTTTAAATAATACTTTTAAAATATATGCCTTTTTTAGATGGATTGAGCAAAATAATCAAGTCTGGAAGAAAGTTAATAACCAGACTCAATGATGCTGCTGCTGCTGCTGATTTTCTCTCAAGACACCAGTTCAGCTAGGAAACTGTTGGACCTGAACAGGAAGATTGAACCGACATGGGTCTCTTTTTTCCTTACTGTGAAAAAAGGTTCTTCATTACTGTGCTGTTGTCTGCAAATTAACTTATTTCTTCATTCTAATTAGTAAGCAAGCATCTCCATATTGATTTGAATGTATTTATTTTGGTTTAAACTTGGATTTATAGAACTGAGATTAGTATTTAATTATGCAACAATCTCTGCTTAATTTAAAGTCTGGATTTACTTATTTTAAACCAAGTTTTTTCGAAACTCTGATCAGAACTAATCTTAGACTAAATTATTCCTTGTTGGTGTTACCCAGCCTAAATGTTTGGGGGTCAGCCTATTCACCCATTCTGTCTGTAAACTCCATGTTTGTGGCCTCCACTCCCACCAGCATCTGAGTCTTTGTTCTGACTTCCTCCTGGGTGAGAACCAACATCTGCCTGTCATTAGAAAGCTTTCTCCAGAGTCTCTCCTGTCTCCTGTAACTGAACAGCCGTGTGTTTTGTTTTTCTCTGCGGCCTCAGACCAGTGCAGACATGTCACCGCCATCTGCTGCTGCCTGGTCCAAGGCGTCACAGCCAGCCAGCAGCTTGCTGTAGACACAGGCTGAAAGTCTAACACTGAAGCAGAGCTGCAGCATTTTATCTCCTCTTTCACTGGTCCTGCAAGCTCTCAGTTGCTAAGCATCAGACTAACTTCTGTTTTTTTATATTTTTATTTTATGGTAACATCCAAATTTCTTTAACATCTGTAATGCTGGAGAACTGGAATATTTCTTAATATTTTGTATTTGTGTGAGCATTGAATATATTATAAGAAACATGCTCTGCCACTAGCCAAGCCCTGTGTGTATACATGTGGCATTTGATGGCATCTGCATTCATGTGCTTGTGTGTGTGCATCTGCACCAGCCAGATAGACACCGCTGATACAAAATATTTGCCATACTTTACTCTGTTAGTCAGGGCTGTTATGAAACCTCTGCTGCACTGGCGAAAACCGAAAATATCCACATTCTCTTGGCTTATCAGCTTCTTCTTATAAAGAGAGGTCTGTGTCTTTTGAAACAGGAAGAATTTTGATTGCACACAATCTGTAAGTAGCATTAAAGCTCTGCTATCAGTAAAAAACGTATTATAAGAACTGATACACTGCGCCAAATAAAGCATTGCATCTCTGCGATGAAATTTGTGGATCCTTTGGTGACAAAAAGCATGAAAGCTATGATTTATGTTAGTCACTTTATTATATAGCAATGTGAAAGGCCAAGTTGTTGATTTTAAGAGGAACACAAACCACAAGCTTCTTTTTATTAGTAATTGCACCATGCTGGTACAGAGGGATGCTTAGAGATGATGGACAGGAGAGGGAATGCTGGAGAATGGACGACAGACTTGCACAATTGTGCATCGATAGCTGTGTGGCCTCTGAGCTTTCATAATAGGCCACACACTCTTTATTGTTTTTGTTGAATTATTCCTGAGAATACCCGTGTTTAACATCAGAGCAAGATGATTCAGCCTTCACATTCTCTAGACGCCACATGCTGAGAAGAGAAAGGGAGGACATAAACACATAAACAGAGGGAGAGCTAAATATAGGATGCCAAGGCTAAGGTATGCAATGGACAGTATCACTGTCAAACCCTTAAAATGACAGACAGAGGTAAGCTGAACAGACCAATTGACTAAGGAAAATTTGCGCGTACTGTAGTGAGGGGCGGACTGTGTTCAATTTTATTGCCCAGTGGCCCAACTGTTGCTGGTGCGAAAACAAATTTAAATGACAGGAAAGAACACCTGCTGCGGCCCCTTGATTGATAAAGTGATAAAGTTGCCCCTGGCTGTTTGTATAGATATCTGCTTGTGTACATGGTGCATGTTGGGGTAAATAATAATAATAGAATAATTGGATTCAATATAACAGGCTAAAGTTAAGTCAGAATATTTTTTAATATTCAAGCTATTCTTTGTCATAATTCATTTACTTTTGTCCTTTGCGTGAAATACTTGGATTGAAATTCAAATTTTTCCTCAAACAACATTGTCCTCGCACCATCGTCTTATCGCAAAACGCAGCCTATCATCCCCTACACGAATCAATTACGCACAAAGACTAAGGCAAATTTACACAGCAAGGCATTAGCTTTGATGAGGGAGCCACATATCCAAACTATTTACCTATGTAATGTTTACCCTTTCTGTTTATCCTCCAAAAAGCCACTTTTTTTTGTTTTTTACCCTGCCCATTTAATTCTTCATTGCCAGAGCATTACAAAGGCATTTGCCACACTGTATATATTTTCATTAAATTCCTCCATCCCTTTTCAAAATGCATGAATGTCTTTAATTTAAGTGAAGAGGCAGTGAACCGCTGCAAAGCTTTAATTTCAGTTTCTTATGACCCCCCTCCCTCTTCTATCTTCACGCACTTGTTATTCCCGAGGGGCAGACAGAGAGAGGAAGAGATTTAGGTTTTCAAGGCAGGACCTCACCCACCCAGAAAAGGCTAACAAACGCCAGCTATAGAGCATGAAGGGGAAAGAAATGCTTACATTTGTATAAATTAGCATGCAGCAAAAAAGGCAAGGTCAGAAAATGCTGGCATTCACATTGGGTGAATGAAACTTCAAGGTGGGGAGATTTCAGTGGTATGTGTGAATTTAAATCAGATTTTTCTTTTCTTTAAGACACATTTTACAGGCTTTATGTGGCTTCACTATCAAAATGTGCCCCATCCTATTCCTTGCTCCTGTCCTTTAAAACCCTCCACCTGCCAAATACATCAAATTATTTCTACTCTCTCTGTTCTGATGTCATGAAAACATAGCAAAACACGAAAGCCTTGAGCGTAAATGTACAAAGTGCCTTCAGATATATTTTAAGCATAATTTACACAGTGTCTGGTGATTTGCATTCTACGGGTAGCAATACCAGCCCATTAATCATAGTCAGGTCTGGCGTTCTTATCTCCCTGTCTCCCATCAGCTCAGCCAAGAGGAACTAAGACCATCTCCGAAGACCTTTCAATCAGCCACCTTTAAATGGCTCTTTTAATTAAATCTTAGAGTAAATTCTTGGACGTAAATTCAGAGCTGAGTTTGACCATATCATTTCACAAATACAGTGAATTAGCAGCGGCTGCTTCAATATTTAAATTATAATATATATATACATATATATATATATATATATATATATATATATATATAAAAAATAAAATATGCCCTGAGGTGATAAACAATCACACGGTGGTTCTGGATCTCTATTAAACAGATGTTTGGCAAGGAATTGTTAAAAGAACAAAGAGCAAAAATAAATAATGCCAATAAAAATGGCCTGTAGATTAGTTTGGCACCAGAATAAAGACTATATATACAGTATATCTGTGCTGAAGGGACATGTTTAGGCACTGGAAGTTATTAGCAGGACACCGCATTGGAGAACTGGATGACTTTCATTATATTTGGTAAAATATTATGTAATGAGAAAAAAATATGTTTTGTTACAGGAATATTTCAAAAAAATGTTTTGCTTTCTTGCCAAGAGTTAGACAGGAACATGGATATAACTAGGCGGCAAATTCCAGTTCGAAACAGTGGAAGTGACTTATCTGGTATCTGCATCCTTTCTTAATTATAACATTTTGGTCGCCTGAAAATGTTTTATTCAGTTTTCAGGTTGTACTTAGCTTCACCCTCTGGTTGCAAAAAAACAAGATGGCAACGATTAAAAGGCCAAACTTGAGGCTTCATGACCATAGTCCACAAACCAGTGTGTGACATCACAGTGACTACGTCCACTTCTTATATACAGTCTATAGATGTAATGTGCTAATCGTTGAGTTTTAAATGTGGCGTTTAGATTTAGTTTCCAATTCCCCATTTCCAAGGGGGAATTTGCCATATGTCTAAACCAATATGAATGTTTCCCAAGATACACGACACTGTGATCGTCAAATTTTAACGAACACACCCCAATGAAAGAACTTTGTTGTTTTTTTTCCTCCTAGCAGTCAACTGACCTGATAGAAAGTACACTCTGTCACCTCAACCTGCCAAGCTCAGTTAACATCAGATCATGTTTGATTTCTGTCAGCATCAGTAACACAATTCTCCGGCAACTCGTTCCCTTTAGCACTCCTACTAAGGCTGTCCCTCACTTGACCTGTAACACTGTTTGGGAATGTGCAGTCATAACATGTTATGTCCCAATCATAACATCTGTAGACAGAAGCATATGGGAAAGCTCTTATTATGAACACTAATGACAGCTGAAGCCTTGAACTGGAGAGGACGAGAGCCTCAAAAGAGCAATAATATGCACATTGTGATTTTTATATCTCTTCGCCGCTCAGGTCAGCTGTTGGGAGTTTTAGAGGTTTGATTTGGCCCAAATAAATCTGTTGCCCCAGTGGGCAGCTGTTCGGCACGGCCGCTTTTGCATCGCCGCAAGGTCGTGTGGGAACTAAATGACCGGGGTGGGAGCCCAAATCTGGCTTTAAGGCTAACTTGGCTCCAAAAAGCTATAGCACGTAGACACACAATGGAGATGGGAGGGGAGTTTGTCCTCAATGGATGTCAATGGAGTCAATGGATGAGGACGCTTTTATGGCAACCCATTCAGTCTCTCCATTTCACTACAACGCTGGGATTATTAAGATAAACTTCACCTGACTTCACTGTTAAGTGTAAATTCTAACTTTTGAAAGTGCCCATGTTCAGGCTATAAATAATGACTTTCATCTGATAGGGCTAATAATGTAGTTAGTGTTCGATTTGCTCCATTCAATATAATCAACATGTTTTGCTGTTGGACGGCCACGTTCCACTGGAAATGGGCTGGGCCTAACTGTCTGGAGATGGTTATGTTATATTTAAATACAGATTAATCATAAGAGCCCAATTCATCACCATGACAGCTGTGAAAACATCCTGCCAAGCCCCCATCCACTCCTTCCTCCTCTTCGTCCCCTCCGGTCTTTTCACATTCCCCCATAAAAAGGACCACTTTTTGAAAATCCTCATGCATGGCTGTAGAATATGTATGGCTATGAGGATATTCATATGCTAATAGCTGTGGAGCTGAGAGTGCAAAATTAACCAAGCTTGACAGAGGCCCATGTGACCCCGAGAAGATGTCGGTAGGCCAGGCAAAACATCGATCATGTGACACCGGCACAGTTGAGGGCCGGCAAGGGCTCGGTCAAGATGGATGCTCTTTCAGGCAGCACATATAAATCTCTGGGAAGGTTTGAAAATATTGAAATTAAAGCTGAATTATAACAAATAACATTGGCTGCCTCTCCTCAGGAAACATGTCATCCATCCTCTTCCGTCTCACTATCTACCTCTGTCAGAATGTGTGTTTGTGTGTGTGTGTGTGTGTGTGTGTGTGTGTGTGTGTGTGTGTGTGTGTGTGTGTGTGTCAGAAAGAAAAAAAGAGAAAGGTGCTTTGTGAGGCAATGAAAAAAGCTTTTGCATTTGTGTTTTCAGCTTGTGCGTGTTCAGTAATGTGACTCTAAAAAGGGTAGAGACGATGAGGTTCTCAGTGTAAGACAGGAAAAGTGCTGTAATGACAGAAAATCACAGAGGACCCTGCAACTGATTCATAAACTCAGTTATAGTGAAGATACAGGGAAATGTGTGGGGGAGAGCAGAAGACCCAATGGAAGGTTGTCTTCCATTGGTTGTCTGACCTAATGGAAGTCAGGCTGCAAATTACCTCATTTTCCCTTCTCTAACTGCTTTCAGGTAATGGCAGATGTGTGGCCCGAGAGGTAAAACTACAGACTCAAAGCCACTGACTCTGCTTCAGACAAGTGCTTCACAGCAGCTGCCCCTAGCCTCACCTAGGAGGGAAGCGCTCCGCTCCTTTAAGCACTACATTCACACGTGCCAATTTGTTTCATGAATCATTCAAATCTTTCAGCACCTACCTGACTGCGAGGTCTCACAATGTCCTTCTTTAAGATCAACTCTGCTGTTAAAAGGGTACAATGCTTTTTAAGTAGAATATGTATACCATCATAACACTCAAGCAGGAGCGGGAAGACTTTCTCCCTCTAACGTTCTGGTTTTGTAACAAAAGTCGACAATTTGTCAAACAGCAAGACAGTATAATGACCGCTTTCAAAGGACCACTGAGTGAAAATGATATCCTGTGGTACAGTGTAATGTCACAACAGGATATTAGTCTGTTGCACACGCAGCCTAATAACACTCCATTGTTCTCTTATTGATTATACCAGGCAGGAAGCTCTTCTACTTAATCTCGTGTTCACCAGGCGGCAGCTTCTGGTTTTGAAAAGTGAAGACAATGTGGAAGTGCCTAAACATTGCATTCTCTCTACTGGCCATCAGGGGGCGACTCCTCTGGTTGCAAAGCTAAGTCCGATTGTATGGAAGTCTATGAGAAAGTGACTCTACTTCTCACTTAATTTGATACCTAAGTAAATATTGTAAACACGAGTTTAGTAAATTATGATCACGTTTAGAGTTAAAAAAAAACATACAACAGGGTATGCTTTAGGGTGGGGCTTACTTGTGATTGACAGGTCGCTACCCCTGCCAGAGCTGTATACTGTGTCTCTACGTCACTCCACCGCAGTCTGAATATGGTCACTTTCGTTGTAAAAAAAACAAATTGCGATGGCCAAAATGCAAAACTCAAGGCTTCCAAACGGCAGTCCACAAACCAAAGGGTGACGTCATGACGACTGTGTCTACTTCTTATATACAGTCTATAGTGTTCACCCTGACATCAATACAGATTGCACTTGGCATGAGCAATAGCCTTTACACAGAGAATATGAGCATCCCCAGCTATTTGCTGGTGTGTGTGTGTGTGTGTGTGTGTGTGTGTGTGTGTGTGTGTGTGTGTGTGTGTAAGAGAGAGAGAGATGTGTGCACCCCCGGCCTTACGCAGCGTTAGCAGAATATAGATCCCCTGGCTCCCCTGTAAAGGAAGGTTTATCAGTGGCACAGATGCATGAGCTGCATTCTTCTCCATCTCACCACACATACTCTGTGCAATAACTTCTGTAGGCAAGTAAGGGAGTGTGTAGGCATGCTTGGCACAAGAACGCATTCGTTGAAGTTCACAAGTATGCACCGTGGGATGCTACACCTGACATCCAAGACTGCTGTTTTTCCACATCTCTCAAAATGAATGTAGCTGTTTCAATTTACTGTTTGCAGCAGTTGGGAAATAACCCCGATGTCGGCTTCCTGGGTCCAAACTTCACCATTCTAATCACAGCAAGGATGGCAGAAAGAATTTATTTCCTGAATGTAAGGTTTACTCAACTGCTACACCTGCTCTCCTGATATTTCACCTCGGAGAAGAGGATTGAATGAGACAAAAGCGGATATGGGCGAGTATGTAACTCTGAACTGCACTGAGAGTTCAGTACAGTAAGTTTGACCACTTAACGTTATGGTGGAATCTCTATCCACTTGAGCCCAAGGTGAAGGTACCTCCTGACTTAATTTAGTGATAACTTCCTCGAACTCCAACATAAAATCTAATGACTCTGTGCAACTAACTAACTCACTGGGCGTCTGAATCGGCATCTCCATTAACTATGTGTGTAGGTGTGTGTGTGTGTGAGGGGGGTGGCTGAAATAGGGTAATGTGCTAACGGAGACAGAGAGGGGAGGCATTTCTGCACCTCAGCATGTTTGGAGAAACCACCAGATGCAGCCTTTTTAAAAATCAATACCCTCACCTTAGGCAGTTTCATTTTTTTCTACAACCCCACCTCTTTCCCAGTAGCAACAACTGTTTAAGTTTACTTCGAAATATGCCCTAACACAAAGGTTTACATAAGGGAATTGTTATGAAGGATTATAAAATCTACAAACACCACTACAGATGAGCACAAAATGTGATGTGACAAATTCATATACTCCACAAAGGTGACTGGGTGCTATAAGTTATACATACAACAGGTCAAAGTAACCTTGATGCCATGGTGTGGCTGATTCAGTTTGCTTCTCAAGCTCCTGACTGTATAGCAGTCTCATTAGATCTGTCTGAATGACAGAGCTGTTCAGAAAAGTAAAGATTTTGTCACAAACTTTTTGAATCTCTATGAACACATCATTAGGGCAGTCAGAAAGTATTGTGGCAGTAGAACAATTCTCTTGTTTTGGCTCTGTAGTCGAGCACAGTGGGTTTGACAATGAAACCCAGATGTGTGATGTTACATAGTGCCCCCAAGCTCTGTTTGCCTACTATGGATAAGAATACCTCCAAAATCTGCACTTTAACCTCTTTTTTTCATTTGAAATACAATGTGCTGGAGAAAACAACCACAGTTCTACTACTTTCACTCCACAGTATGTTTGGTGGAGAAGAGCTAACCTCTCTCCATGCACAATGCAGGCTTATGGGTATGTCCTCTACTGTTTGTGCTGTGGGCCAGACAAAGACCTAGTTTCCGAAGACCCGTGATAAAGAGAGGTCATGGTGTGTCACCAGTGTACACCCAGTAGTAATTGATGTAAAAAGGTGCATTAAGCCGCGCTTTAGAGCAAACCTCTTACTACCTTTCCATTGCACTGCCTGCCACGCAGCCTGCTCAGTATTTATTGAGACACTTCGAAAGCAATCTGGGATGGCAGGCACAGATGGCTTCTCTAATCCAGGTAAATTATCTTTGAACCTTTCAGAGTAAACAGACATGCAGTTCTCCAGCAGCCCGGACTCTTTGCGGCATGAAAAGGGTGGCAAATGCTGGTGTGTACAGTATCTGTGTACATGCATGCAATAAACTGTAGAGACACAAACATTGTCTGATTATTGATTTGAAAGTGTTGGCCAGTAATTCTGGCAAAAAAACTCAAAGCGTCTTCTGTTGGCTCCTGGTAAATGTTCAGCAGCCCAAAGGATGAGACTGAATTTTAAAGGTCTGCTTGAGGGTAATAGTTAAATCCCCTTCAGTTGTTGATGAATAACAGCAAATATTGTCTGTAAAGTCTCTGGGTTAGTACGAGGTGTAAAACAAAGCTACTATCTGTATCTGTTCAATTAAATAATTAATACATTGCACTTACATTAGTGTCTACTGCTTCATTCATGCTTCATAATCACACGCTCCTTCAATCAAACATATGAATGAGGGTATACAGCACAGCCATAATAACCTCACACTTTTACGATGCTCTCAGAGTTCCCTTCATCTCCTGTCTTTCTTCTTATATCTGCAGTGTTTGCAATTTGTGTTCTAACAGGGATCTTTTGTTCACGTATGTTGTTATCAAGGGGTATTGTATTGAGAGCTCCCTCACAGAGCAGAACCTTTTGTAAAAGCAATTTGTTGACTTAAATGTCTCTGACTGAAATACAATTTTGATTTGTATCTACATTGAGATGCAAAATATAAGTGGAGGTATATTTTAAAAAAATAGTTGAAAATAGTCCGTAATGCTTAGTGTTCTATTTAAGAAACATTGTCATTCAAAGTTCACCCTATAAGGATTTTTTCATATGAACTTAAACTGTACACGTTGTGCAAGTTAATACTTAATTCACTTCACAGACAGCATGTGCATTTGGGAAAAATAACAATAATAAAGACAAGAACGAGAGAGTGAGACAGAAAAGAAAGAGGTAGCATACTGTTTTGTGGGAATGTTTCGTATGAGGGATTTCGTTCACATGGAATGTACTGCAGTATGCCCAGAGAAAACAGTAAAGCAAATAACGCTGTACTTATAGATCACTGCAGAGAATTCAGAGAGCAGGACATGGTAGCTTATTAGGCCAGCACTGTGCGGTGCTGCTTCCTGCTTCGGCTCTCTCCAAGGTAACTGTGGCAACATCCATTTGAACAGGAAGAAGCCTGATGCTGGCCAGCACTGAACATTCTGTGTTTCTGTGTTGCACCTTGGAGGGACAAGGCAGAAGACACTCTGTAGCTGTGTCAGCGCATGATAGAATGGGCAGGACGAGAGGGGTTGTCTAAGATGGAGTTCAGTTTAGTCCTCCGCCTCTCCTGTGCTAAGGCCTCCAGGGCGTTCAGACTCAGCCCTGCAACAAAGACAGCCTTTATCCCCGGCTTGTTTGTCCTGTCTGCATCCCCAGCATTGATGTTTTCTCCCCAGCAAACCACTGCACGCAGTAGTGAACTAGCCCCCACAGATGAGTAGTCTGAAAAACCTGAGCCTCTTTGAGAAGACACACACAGTGTGCACAGTGCCTCCATGTTATCTGTGCAGTCCAGAAATGTACTGAAGTAAATGGAGAAATGTTCCAAGACCACCATTTTGTATTGTGGTTGTGTAGAATATGGATCATTGGGATTTAGCGGGAGTTATAATTAAGTCTTATCAATACAATACTGAAATGAAACATCGGGTTTAAGGATTATCTGCGAAGGTCAAATATGATTAGCAGGAAGGACAGAAAACAATAATCAAGATAAAACAATACACATTGCTTCAAAACATATTATACTGACTGCCCATGTGTCCATTCATAGGAAACTATCTGTCAAGGACTTACTGACTCATCTGTAGATTATAGCATTGTGATTTATACATCGCTGACATATTTTTACACATGATTATGATTATACACCAACTGTTTTGAGAAAGTGGACTTGTTTACTTAAGAGGGTATATGTATGTATAGTATATGTAAGTATATATATAGTATTTCCTGGTATTTGAAAGATACACCTGAGTAACCGTACCAAACTTGGACTTTTTATGAGCAGGTATTTTTTTCCTCATTCTAGTAAGTATCAGACCTTTTGAGAGAAAGGTGCATGGTCAGTATCACAGAGCGATAAGTCACTATTTACAACAGTTCAATTCATAAACTGGCAATATTTCTTGTGTGATGCCATCTCAGTAATGTTTTAAGGCCTTGTCAAGCTTGTTACTGAGTTAAACTATTCTCAGTAAATGGGTCTGTAATTGTTTTAATTGGCTACATTCAACTGGGATGGATGTTAATGAATGCCCTTCATAAATTATTATTTTTTATTGTTTGATATTACATGCAGTGTTTTGGACTCTTCATATTGTCACGTTTTTCCACTATGCTCTACAATGGGTGTTTTTAACTGCAAGTATTGTGGTGGAACTACTGCATTTACAAAGTGTAAAAGATGAGGGCAGAGTTCATGGTAAAAGATGGCTGTCCTGGTGGGTGTTGTGTAACTAACGCCTGTAGAGATGAGTGGTCCTGTGATGAATGGTGCCGTCATGCGCAGCTATAATCACTCCTACGCATGGCTTCCTGCATAATTGATTTTTAATCCCCTAATAGAAAGTAAATCACACTAGCAAAGCCTGCTTTAGCACTGCCCTGGAAAAAAAGTGTATAATAGCAAAGAGAAAGAAAGTGAGGGAGAAAGATTTGGGGGTATGAGATGAAAATGAAGAGTAAATGTGCATGAAAGCATTAAATATCTTTTTAAAGTTGTTGCATTAGAGGAAAAGAAAGAAAAAAAAGATTTACTATATTTGCCCCTACACTGTAGTTGAGGGGAGCTTTACTAAAGTAGCCATACATGATATCCCTGGGACTGAATTTGTTTTGATGCCTTGTGAATCTCAGTCAAGATGATATTGTTTGGGAAGAGTAATGAGATATAGATTGACCCGTCAGCTCATGGAGGGACAGATTGCATCTGTCATCCAAAATAAACACGGCAGACACACCACTCGTAGGTTGGACAGCACACGGCCAAGGAACTGTCATCTGGGCGGAGAAAACAGGCCCAGAAATAATTTTTGCTCAGTACTCAAAGGTGACATTTTCTTGTATTTGAAGGCTGATTTTTTTGAAAGAAATTTTTGAAATTTGCAAGTGTCACATGAGCACTTCTGTCAAGAAATGAATGGTTTTCTAATGTTTACACAATGTGTCATCATGTAGTTCACTGGAGAATTGAGAGAGGACAAATGCTTTACTACAGCAGCTAGAGCTTTAGATATGGAGATGAGCTGGTATTGATTTTAATGGCCTGCCCACTTGGGATGCAGATTTACATCCAACACACTTGTTTGCTGCTTGTCCTATTGCGGTCATGGAGCAGATTACTTAAATTGACCAACTGCTCTTACTGTAAGCAATAAGGAAAGGAGGAAGAACGGAGTGCAAACACAGCTCCGATAATTGCCAGCAAGCGTTCGGTGCTATGAAAGGGAGAGCCAGTGTGAGATGGAGCCAAGGACTTGCTGTCACTAGATGTGCCAGCCACCCAGCCTGAGGAAGATGGAGGACAGAGGAGGAGAGAAAGACAGAGAGGAAAAGGGAACGAGCGCAGGAGATAAGAATGAAACACTTCAACAGCTGTCTCTCGGACTGTCTCCTTAACTGATGAGATTAGGGCAGCCGTGTAATTGCCTCCAAAAGGTGGGAATTATAGATGGTGTTTTTTCGTGGGCAATGTCAGGACAAGTTACGAAGGCGCCAAAAGCTAAATTCTAAATTCAATTTCAGGAAATAATGGAGTAAAATAAATGTTCGCCATACTCCAGTTGTATACTATGTAAAAATAATTCAGATTTGGAAATACATGTTTATAAAAGAAAACAAAAATCAAGCTGAATGAAGTACATTATAAAGAATACATTATCATACATTTCATCCCCTTTAAACACAGGGCTTTGGAAAACAGAGAGTTTGGGGATCCTGTGGAGAGTTTTCCTCTGAGGAAACTTGTCAACCTGGATGTGCAGGGTTTCAAAATACAGCAGCTCAAATATGCTGCCAAGAGAAGATGATGTCTCATTTTAAATGTACTTAAATTAGAGAATCAGAGCTCACAGCTAAAGGTACTAACAGCACTAAAAGTGAAAATAACTCCAACAGTGCTGACAGAGCTACAATGCGGTCTACTTTTTTGTATTTTGTATTCTATATTTAGATATGACAAAAATGATTGCTATCAATCTGGGAAAAAATCTTTATATTGTAACACGATCTTGATCCTGGTAATGACCCTAAATTAACCATTGTTTAAAAATATTATGTTTTTGGGAACACTACTGAAACATTTAACAACTCTTTCAAATCGTTGCTCATCACAACCGCACACCTAACTTTATTGTAATAACACACACACACATTTCTCTCCACAACACACATGCATACAATTGCAGTCACTTTATTGCTGCTCTTTCTGAACAGAAAGTATTTTTGACCTCTGTGACGAAAAGACAACTTCACTCAGCTGCTTTGTGTATTTGACATCCTGCATAATGGTTAGTGACCGCATGCCTCACCTTATTCATCACTCTGCCAATGAGTACAAAGATACTGTGTTTATTCACTTGGATGCGTCACGTAATAGAAATCAATCATTTGAGCGAGGGTGTAGGTTTCGTTTCAACAGGGGGTCTTGGGGTCCTCCCCCAGGAAAGTTTGAGGGACAAACACTTCATGTCCTTTATTCTGGTGAATGTGTTTACACTAATTTGTCCCTTTTCAGCATCAGTTTAAAATAGAAACGTCTTTATTTATGTCAAGAAAAACACAAAATTCAGGCACTAGATATATATTAAAATACATTTAGGTATTCTGTATTGTTGATTTATTCTGTTGCACATCAACTTTTCTGATTAATGTTAGCCCTGCTGATATAGACTGTGGCAACAATTATGGATGGTATATAAACAGCACCATGCCACAGGCTCGATCAAAGACATTAAAATTAAATGAAGATGTCATAAAGAGGCACTGCTAACTCTGAGCCCTTTGCATTTGGGGAAATGAGGGAGATTTCCATCCGTCTTGTTTGGGTTTAATCTTGATGTTGACACTTTTGCGTTCAGCATCCAGATTAGAATAAATAGCCCTCCGAACCAATATGCCTCAAATATAGCAATGGTGAACTGGGCTGGTTGGATCAAATTTAACGTAATGTTAATAATTTCCCTTGTGTACACTGTTCTCTGCAAATATATGGAAGCATTTACACTTCCAGTAACTTTATAAGTAAAAGTTGTGCTTTATTTGGAGTTTCAGCCAGAGTTACTGCTCATTATGTTAAACATTTGCACATATTCACTAATGTTATATCAACGTTTTGCTTTACTCTATGTATTTTCACACAGGCTACCGCAACATAAAATAACTGCTGGTACTATTGAGAGATTTTCAGCTTTCTGCAGTAACCTGATTTTTAAACATGTTAACGAGAAACCTCGTTAACAAGTTCTATTTTTACAGGAGAAAATTTTCTCCGCCATGTGTAAGTCCTTAACCAGGCTTTAAGACTTGTTTTAAAAGATTGCGTATGACAAAGACTTGAAACACGGAAATCTTGTTTGTTGTGTTCATTGTTCATAGTGCTGAATCATTATGTCCAAATTACATACAGAGCCAAACTAAAAAGTGAAACATAGACTAAAATAAGACCAAATGAGTTGTACTATATGAACATATTTGCAACTTGGAAAAAAGAACCACTTTCACATAGAACCCTTAGTTCTTTGTATGAGATCTCAACCTAGCAGGGGTATGTAGGTGTGGTTAAAATATTGGAGCAGTTAAAGTAGGTAGATCTAGATGAGGTAACAAAGGACTTCCTTGTTCAAACATAGAAACTCTTGTGTTCCTAACAGCAGTGATGTACTGGATGTTGTTGCAGGCTATGGTGGTAGCCATAATTATACTTCAGATATTATCACAGCAAGTGTACTTTTTCTTTCTCCCTCACTTATTCTCACACAGATTCTTCTTATTCAAAAGCTTCCTGGAGCAATGTAAAATGTTGCAGGAGATGATATTACAGAATTACATAAATACATTCATAGCGTTATCACTCCTGCAGAAATTTGAATCCTGGTGATCCAGTTTCAACTGCAGGAACTTCCAGTAGCTTTACGTAGGGGTGGACGATATGGAGAAAATCAAATATCACAATATTGTTCACCAAATACCTCAATATCAATATTGCGAATTGTAGGGTTGGCCATTGGTGCTTTCACAAAATATTTACACAATGAGATTTTTAATAAATAATTATCGGTAATGTGCATATAATGACTGAGTGGCTAAAGGCAAATAATAGAACTGCTAGAACAGTCTTTGGAAATTGCATCACTTTACTGTAATGCAGCCAATATCTAGTCTCATATCATGATATCGATATACTATTGATATATTGCCCCAGCCCTAGCTTCATGGCTGAGTACGTAGGTCTTGTACAGATAAGCTGCTTCATTGGTCTTTTAATGAAGTGCAAAGATGCTATCCATCGAAGTCTAAGATCCACCCCCCTTAGTTACTGTAGCTACATCTGTCAAGCTTTCCATTCCCAATACAGTTAACAATGATAACTGGGGCAAACACTACTCAAAAGCAGGCCTCTCATTTCAAAATGACAACTGACTATTTGTATTCAGCTACTCTGTAGCTAACTAGTTTTGCATACTATAGAAAATCATACTTGGACAAGCTGCAGAGTTAGAGATGTATGCATTATTGTTGCTGGAGTAGAGAGCAGGACTAAATCTAAAACTGTCAGTTCCAGTCCTAAAAGAGGCTTTTTATAACCTGTAACTCTGTAACACAAAACAAGGTAACGTTAATTGATGATTTGCTCTTTGGCTTTAAAAATAACAATGCATTAGAGTTACTACTTGGTATAGTGACCTAATTAGCCAGACCTGATAACATTTGCAGCTTACATTAGAGGAGACATTTTCACTGTGGTATTTGTTGCTTTAAAAAATAAATACAATAAATAAAAGGACACACCATCCTCCTGTTTCTTTTATTAGAGCCCAGCACACCACTTCAACATGTGGAGAAATCCAGAGCTCTACAGGCGTTCTGTGGCTGGTAACATTTGCTAAGCTACAATTAGACAATCTTTAATTGAGAGAGGGGTTTACCAGACGGTCAATTGTGACTTACAAGCTTGTCATGTGATCGTTTTCTTCATTATAAAGCCTGTCCTATCATAGAAAAAAAAAATACATGCACAAAAATACATGCACATTAATAAGACTAATAAAAGAATAAAATTATAGCAGCCTTGGTTATTAAAAATAGGGTAAAATGACAGGGGAACAATCTGATTGCTGACCAGCTGTATTTTATTCCTCCAAGTATACTGGTTCTATTCTGTGCATGTTCAAATTGTGAATCCCTTTGTTAACATCCTCACTTCATAGGACAGTAGTGCAAGGTAAAGCCACCCTAACATGAAAGCCTTGAATTAAAACTGACATAAACCCAATGGAACGGAGCTCGAGTGGGTCCCTCCCACTTACTGCTGAACCTGGTTAGTCATGCATGCTATGGGGAAGGGAACAGAATGCAATCACCTTCTCTTTTTTAATGGAGCTGTCAAGGCAATCGCAAACCTATACTGGCCGAAGCGGCTGAGGGTGTATGAAGAGGCACTAAGCCAGCTGATGAGCCCTGCAGGCCTGATCACTTTGCTTACGAATTCGGCACGCATGATATTACGCATATCAGGAGAGTCAGTGTTGTGAGCCAGAACGTCTGTGTACGTTTATGCATGTGAACACTTGGTTGAAACGCATGTGTACGTAATGGAGGGAATTCACTAATGTTTTGAATGGTCTGTATGTGTGCCTATTTACACACTATAATACTTAAATGCACATCCGGAAATGTATATAAAAAAGCTGTCAGTCAAATTATTGACTTCGCTGGCGTGCGGATGACACCAACTTGTCACTCATGATGGTCTAGTGATAGAGAGGCTGAGAGGGATTCTAATGAGATCCTCGGACGAAGAGAGCAACATCTTCCACGATCAGCCTTTCAAGTCGAGGGCAGTTGGGTCAGACAATGGAAATTAGGCTGGGAACATGAGAGGTGGGACATGATATTACGGATATGAGCCGACATTACTGAAATGTACGAAGAAGCAGAGCCATCACCAAGGGAAAATGCCTCTCAGCTCAATATAAGATGGATCCGATTATACAGTTAGGTTGGATGGTATGAGATCATGTCCAGAACATGTATTTGATTAAGTGTTGTTGATAAGCTATGGGGTCATCTGGTTTACTCTGTTACAGGCAACAAAAACAATAATAACTGTATTTAAAACTGCAGGATAAATGAGGAGGGCTACATACATAATATAGAGGTACTGTATATTATTGAGAAAGACACAGAGAAGATGGGTGCATGAATCATATTTCATTTAAGGTTAATTATCAATAATTGAAACCACTGGTGATTAGATAAGAGGACAGAACCTCATATAACCTTAGGGTTACAATATTCTTGCTTCAGTGAAATTATTAATTTTGTGCAATGATTAAATCACAAGATGGGATAGGAAGTATTATAATTAAAGGTTGTGGCTAGAATGTTTTATCACGTTTATTCTATTGTTTGCCAAGTACGGTTCCTATTCAGTTCATTGAAAAGATGCCAGTATAATTTTTTTCTGTACAAGCCCTGATTGATGTGAAACACAGAAGAGACACCAGCTCATTATTTCTGTAATCGTGGAAATGTTAAAAAGACACCGCACTAACAACGGTTGACTGGTTTCTGCACTGGATATTGCAACAAATTGAGTAATTTGTTTTAAAGACAATAATAAACTGTGCATCTCTATGCTTCTATATTACCAAGTTAATTTTCATATTCATGCAATTTCTACATGTGTATCATTTGAATGATAGATCTAAGCTGGCTAAACGTAGTCATTAAGCGAGATTGGAGCTGTTGGTATGAATCATTGTATACTTTTAGTCAGAGCAAAAAGTCAACATGCATTTCCATAGATGTACTTCCTAGGATGATAATACTAAAGCTCTTCCCAACAGAGAGCTGGCTGGTCGGGATATTAAAGCATAGTGTTTTTCAAATGTATTCAGCACATGTTGTTTCCCAGTGTAGCTCTGACCCTGCAGTGGAAGCTGTCTTTGAGGATTCACATAACCCCAACACACAATTCAAGCGGATTGCGCCCATGGGGACCAATATCAAAGACTTTAGTTTCTATTACCAGATTGCATGTTTGTGCTGTGCTTCCTTCCCTTTGAGCTGATGACCAGCATTTGACTGAAGAGAACATCATTCTGTTGTAATTTGCTTTAATTGAGGAACCTAAAACAATAAGAAATATTGTGCAAATGCAAAGGTTACAGCATAATCATGAAGTTGCATCTCTTTCATATGCTGTTTGATGTCAATATCCCCCAAGATGGAAACCGAGTAACTAGCTGAGGATTGGACACAATTACACTAAAGATTTCTAGCTGTGTTTGTTTGCAGTTTTACTCAGTTTTATGATAATATGAAGAGTGTTTTATAAATATATTGGTGTCATTTACACTATTTTCTGATGCCATGTGCAAAATCTGTGCAAGATTTTTAAAGCACCTTGATTTGACAAGGGTATTGAATAATGTAGAGTACTATTGTGTATGATTTTACACTAAGTCTAAATCTGCTTAATACATCGAGTTCCACTGAAACAAATATGTATTTTTATTGGATTTTTAAAAGGAAGCGCTCCTCCAATTTTACACATGAAATGTATTTTAATCTCCTTAGTTTTTAACACAAAACCTACGTCAGAAACTTGGGTGTGGGGTTTGAAAAAAGTGGGCTTAAATATCGTATCCAGTTGCGATGTGTTTCCAGAGCTTGACCCATACTGGAGATGGTCAGGATCTTTTGCATTTATTTTGATCATTCATGTTTATGCCTCTGCGCTAGCGTCATCTATGTCCAGAGTTTTGGGGTTATTCGGCAGTCTGTACGTCCAGTCCATTCTCGGGAACACGATATCTCAGGAACGCCCAAAGGGAATTTCTTCAAATTTGGTGCAAACGTCCACCTGGATACAAGGATGAACTGATTAGAATTTGGTGGTCAAAGGTGATTTTATCGGCTTTGACTTGGTATTTTTGTGTATCATAAGCCATCTAAATGTTATTTCTTTCTAATGAAAAAAACAAACTATTAATCCAAAGGAAGTCTCATATGTTGCGTGTACCACCAGGAAGCTGAGTGTCCTTCAATCAAACCCACTACCTTGAATCATTCATAATAATACAGTTCACCTCAGATGGCGCTGGACCACAAGTTGAGGAAAAGATTAGTCTTCCTCCCCATAGAATTGTTGAACAGTATGATGCATGTCTACTTGTCTCTTTCTCATCCAAAACTTTTTGGCCTTACTCAGCACAAAGTGTTCACTACCTGCCAAAATGACTTTCGTAGAACTCGCTCCCATGACGATGTTCCCTCTGTGGCTTTCCCTCTTATTCACCTGATAACCGCTTGCAGAACTCTAAACTGAAAACTCTGCTGGTGCCTTCACTACAGCTCTCAGCAGCAGTAAGCTGTATTTTCAGAATCAGAATTTAGCCTGTGGTTAAAATACAGTAATTGGAATAAATCATATTTCAAGTTAACTTAAGTGTGGTGATACAATAGATAATCCAGTACTACCATTATGGATAATGGATGAGTGGATATAGGAAGGAAGGTATTTTTCTTCACACATTATATGCATTTGTATTAATCCATGTTCTAATTAAAATGAGACAAGAATGCCTCTATGTTTCTCTAATTGACTCCACCTGTTTTTCATCTTGGTCCCCATTGTTTTCTCATTATATTTACATTTGTAATATCTGATGATTTAGCAGCTTTCCTAAGCATTTGCCTTATGGAGCACCATCCTCTGTGACACAGGAACACAGAGACAGTTGGCACACTATTTGACAGTCACAAACCAGTGGACCCCCCTGTTTTATTCCAGTGAGTGTATTTAATTTGATTCACCCTGGGAGACGCAGCAGAACACATGCTGTCCACCATCTCAGTGAATCGGAGTGAAATGCAAGCTTGAACCTTAGCAGTCATGTATTTGAAAACAGTTGTTCTAATAACAGAATAGACTGTTTGACTTCATATAACTTTTGCAACTACCAACATTTACTGAACACTCGCTCAAATAAATGTATGAGCAGAAGCCAAAGTATGTTTTGTAAGAAACTTTACTGCCAGAGCAACGCTTTTTGATACGTGTAACGGTGGCTTTGTTTATTTTAATCCACGCTAATATCTCAGATGTGAGGAGGTTTAGTGCATTAGATGTCACTGAAAGATGACTAATACCCTGGCTGATCTGATAAACTGTCAGGTGTTGCATCAAAGCATGTGCCTTTTAACATCTCCTGTACTTGTAGCTCTGACCATCAGCTCAGACAAAAGCGTTGATACATGTGATTGAAATGTTAAGGTAAAAGCCTTTGTGGTGATAATTTTAGCTTTGATAACATTGCCTTGGAAATGTTACTACATTTCACAGAAATACAAAAAACTGAAAAATTATTTATACTTTTTATTTGACAGTTTCATTTTCTTCATTAACCACCCGTTATGCAAAGCTAGATATGTCAGCATTGTTAAAATATATACCAAGGTTCCCTCGTACTGTATTTATCCTTCACATTTTACTCTAAATTACCTTGCCGATTGGACTGATGAAATGCGGCCTTGACGGAGGCAAGAGAGAGAAATATTCTTTGCAATGACAACACATTTTTTATTTCATGACGCACCCAATTAACAATGACCTCCATCACTTTTGAAGTGGCCAGTGAGCGTAAGCCACAATAGTTTGTGATGGGAGGAAGAAAGACTTCTTCTGGTCTTGTGTAGTCTCTAGTATTTTGGCTGTACTACATTCAAAGTCTTCACACATTTTAATCCTGTATTTTTTTCATGTTGAGTGTTTCCTTCTGAAAGTGTACGAGTGGAGCTGATGAAATGCAGTCTGGTAATGCATTAGAGTCGTTGTGCAAGGAACTTTGTTTAATAAAGAAATCCTAGTGCTGTATGTACTGATTCTTTTCATTGTCAATGAATCTGTAGATTATTATCTCGATTAATTAATTAGTCCTTTGGTCTATAAAATACTCTTTTTTTTTAAATGGTAGAAAATGTTGATCAGTGTTTTCCAAGTCCAAGATGACTTCCTGAAACTGTTTTGTCCACAACTCAACAATATTCAGTTTACCGTCATAGAGGAGTAAAAACTGAAAATATTGACAGATATTAATATCACAACATTTTTTACTCAAGCTGATTGATCAATTATCAAAATAGTTGAGGATTAATCTAATAGTTGACAGCTCATTAATTAATTGTTGCAGCCAATAATCCAGTGAAAAGCACAAATTATACTCCAAACTGACTGTATTAATGGCTAGAATCTTTATAGGTTCCAAATTTCAATATTCAGAGCATTCATATAACAGCAAACAACTATTGGATATGTAACGATATAGTGAAGTAATGTCTACCTGAGCTTCTCCATAAACAATGTGTCAGCAGCACTGCTGAAGTTGTTTGCACTGTTAGCACCGTTACCATCTTTAGCTGCAAGAGCCGTTGCGAGGCAAATGTTCCCAATCTCGTATTTAGCACCTGTAAAGTCCAATTAAAATCACATTAAGTCATCCATGTCATCATGAAGCCTAAAATTACAAAATACAAATTTCTCTCCTTTGGTTTGTGTTTTTTTTCCCTCATATGAGTACAAAAGATGTGTATGCTATGGCCGACAAAAAAATTTAATTTAATTTCAGTTGGAAAAATATCTTACCAGCCCTTCTCATTCCTCAACAAAATGCTCCTTGCTTACATTCTTTTCTATCATCTCGCAGAAAGTCATGAAAGCTTTAACCTTTTTCTCGGCCTCCTTCCTCACACACAAACTGAAATAAACATTTCCAATATATATCTTCCACCCCATTGTTGTTTAATATTGTTTAAAACAATCTATCCACGTGTCCAATCGAAGCTCTCAGCTTCCACTTCACTATCCTGACAGCTGTGAGCTTGATTCGTACCGGCAGCCATGTCATTGATTCCTTGGCAGAGGCAGAACTATGGCATCAATCTAGGCTGCAATATCATCACCTGTAACAAGACACCTCTGCTTTTACTATTTTCATATGCACTACCACACACACGCACACACGCACAAACACACACACACACACACACACACACACACACACACACACACAGACACGCACACACACACACTTACGTTTGCCTGTCATTCAAAGAAGTCTGAATTGAAAGGCATGTGATGTGGATGAGTGCTTGCATGCTTGAATTGTTGATTAGAAGTTCATTCAAACATTTTAGCTGTAGGTTATGTTAGCCTATCAATGACAGAAGCCCCACCGTTCCAATGGTACATTTATAGAGAAGAAGCTGAAGGAATATATTTCACCTCCTTATTCAGTGAAATATCTTTCTTCCATTGGTGAAAGCCTTTTCTTGCTGATCTTTCACAACATTCCACACATTTTCTATTGTGCATGAGCAATCAGTGCTAACTCTTGAAAACCTGCATCATGCACTTGAAAATTGCATCCTTTGTGATCATGGCCGAAACCTATAAGAGGTGTTGAAGTGTTGTGGGAGATAAAATTACACCATAAACCTTTGGCTGGTTTATACTGAAGTTTGTTTCATCTGGGTGATCTGATTTCCTTCTACGGTCCAAATCAATCTGGTCTCACTCCCAACTCATCAAATACCTTTGCTTGGTCAGTGCCCTCTCCGCATCCAATACCAAGGCACGTAGGCACCCTGTAGCATCTATATGCGAAGCACCGCACTCTAAACTAACGCCAATGTAAACCCACCTGCATCATTATTAGACCCTCAGAGCAAGATAGTCCACAATGTTCATCTCTTGTGCACAACTAAAATTAACTGTTGACATTTTGTCACGTCAGTTGTTAGTCCTGTGAGTCCTTGGCGTGGCACGTGTCATGTGATTGATGTGAGTTGCTATAGTCACGTTATTAAGGAGTCATAGGAGCCATGAGCAGCGGCGAGTCAGTCAGGTTATATCAACCATGCTGTTTTCCTAAACCTAGCTAACTGGTGTTGTTGCCTAAACCTAACTTCCTGTGAAGACAGGAGTTTATTTTGAAAAGACACAATGCATGTAACAAGTGGAAACTGTCACCACTGCATCCCTGACAAGTCCAGAACTAACACTCGAGGGCTACCTGGAGCACCACAGTTTTAGGAGCTTAGGACCACTGACCAAGTGGTATTTGATGATTTGGGGAGAGGAAAAACAGGTTAGGTGAATATTCAACAATAATAAAAACCTGTGTGATCTGTCCAGGATGTATCCTGCCTCACAAATAATGCCTGCTTGAATATATTCTAGTAACCCATGACCCTGAGGGTGCCAGTAAAATTGATAAGAACTGCTTGTGGGATGGTCATTTACCTTCAGAAACCCCTCCACTCACCGCGTTCTGATGTCCGACCATTTCTGTAACTTTCCAAAACCGACAATTTAACATTTACACCCGCTTCATACCATGAATGGCCAGCTGTGTGGAGGTGAGAAAGGAGCTATTTGGGGCACTTTTCGTGTGCACAACTAAAACCATAAATCCCTTCCAGGAGAGACTGCCTGAAAATGTACACCATTATCCAAATAATGTCATTTTTTTTGCCAGTTTTTTGCTCCACCTCTCGAGTGTGGACGTTCAGAACAACTACTGTATATATTGGATTAGCCTAATTGTGGGCCACTGGGGAAAAATGAGCTGTTGATGCATGATGAGTTGTTCCAGAGATTCAAGAGAGCTTGTCATCGTCTCAGACATCTCCAAACAGGTCTAAAGTCACTCAGAGACATAAAAATAATTGTGCCAAATATACAATATGAAAGTACCAAAATATATATCAAGGTACTAAAAGTTAAAATTATTCTAAATGAAATTCATTATTATGCACAATGTACATTTTGACACAGAAGCTCTGTCAAGAGAAGTAGACTAGACAGGTAATAATGTAAATGAGCAATTAATAAAGTTATCACAAACCAACTGACAAACGATGACTATAGGGCTTCAGGGGCCCCTGAGAGTCTGTCACCCTGGGGCTGTTTCCCTCTTTGTCTGGTTGGTAATCAAGCTTTTCACGAGCATGAATGGGAACAGGAAGTGGATGAATGGATGGTTTGAACTGAAACAGTAAATCCAATTTAAAGAGCTCATCATATAAATAAGACTCCACAGCCTTATAGTTGGGTAAAAATCTCAATATTTTCTTTTGAAACGTAAGGGAGGGAAATTATAGTCTCACAAAATAATAAGTACTTTACCAAAGTACAGCTCTTGTATTTACTCACTGAATTGATGTTCTGAAATATTTATCATTTGGAAAACGCAGGTGACTTTGCTAATGTCTTTGTGCCCTACTAGAGATTCTATAGGGGTCCCTACATGCCATTAGTGTAAGTATTGATTGATTGATTCTCGGGACCTCATATTAAGGTCACTAAGTTCAATAAATGGTGAAAATTGATAGAGCAGGAGCTATACATGTGAAAGTAAATGTCATCTCTAGACTCAGAAAATTGGGTGGATTTGTCAAAGTGGCGTTCGCTCTTGGAAACGTGCTAATCCAAGCAGTATCAGTGTCCATGGAAATAGAAGCGATCAAGTGTTTTTGGAGTACTTTTGAAAGGGAGACAATAACAAGCAAGAGGGGGAAAAAAGATGAAATGGAAATGGGGGGCTGAATTGTGTGTCCATACCATCTCCCTTTGAAATTATTCATTCCATTTCTGGTAATTAGCAGCCACACTTGTAAAATGACCTCTGAATCCTCCTTCTGTCTGTACCTCCCACTGCCTAGTGACACAGGTCTATATACAGAGAGCGGATAAGAGAACGGGAGAAAAAGGGAGGGATTAGATGAGTTGGGTAAGGGAGAGAGAGAGGAAGTGGTTTAAATAGAGAACAGGGAGAGCAAGTGATAACAATGTGAGAGAGATAAAGAAAGAAAGAACACAGTAAAAACCAAATAAGACCACTGTGCCTGATCTCAGGGCGTTGAGTCTAACAATCCAATTATGTGTGGCACTTGGTGATAGGATGCATGACTGTACTGTTGCTTTGTCCATTTGGCAAGAACAGAGATAAGGTCAAGAGACAAGCGGATGATGCAGAACAATAAGACTTTCTGAACAGAGACAATGAGAAGAAGTTTGTGGGTGTGCATGTGTGTGTTTTTGCCGTCAGTGTTGCCAAAAACGCCTTCAAGAAACTATAATGAATCTGAAAAAAACAAGTTTGATAGTTTTGAGGGGAAATTTCACCACTGCTATCTATTTTAGCATACAGGCACTGGCCTATAAAATCACGGAATGATACAAAGGTAGATCAGTGAGTGATAGATGGGGGATTGGTAGAGCAGATCCACTCGTAGATTATTTATTGATTAGATATCAGAGACCCAGGGTGAGGCAGTAGGTGTCTTAACAGTGACCTCAATGTGGACATGGAATAAATTGCTCACATAGCGATTCAGACAGCAGTTTGGTCTTGTGTTTTTTCAACACGGAAACTGGTTTTCTAAAACACATATGCACGCCACGTCTTTAAGAGCTCAGTTACGGTTAGTATTTGAAATTAGATGGGTAACAATGAATCTGTAAGAATGCCCTGCATTAATGTAGCACCACAGAAAGCTTGACCATGTGGGGGCAAATTTTCCACAGTTGACACCAGAGTATTAAAACCACAGAAGATTTGCGACATGCCTAACTAAGGCACAGCGGCGGCAGCTTTGGAAATGACTATGTGTTTCTGGCCAAGCGCTGAAGCCCCATCAATTACTCCTGCTAATAAATTGATTTGCGTGTTTACCATCTGATAGTTATTCTCGGTCCATCCTTTCCTCTCTTCAGCGCACACGGCAGATAATGACCCGAGGCCTTCCTCCTCTGCATCCATAATGAGTGACCTCTTTCCATCATGCTAGCTATACACACAGAAATCGGGTCTTATGTAGCTCACGATGCACCGAATAACACACGATGCAGAAAATGTATTCAGTTTTCATCAAATTACTGTCCTCAGCATTAATGAATGATGAACATTTGCATCACCCCCTGATGTGAACATAGAGTTTCAACACCATCTGCTATTTGTTCTATTCCCTGTTACCATGCCTGTGCTCCTTTGAAGAGGTCCTTTTAAAGGCATTCAAATATAATGCTAAATAGCTGTCACTGCCGGCACTCAGACACAACCAGAATACAAATGTATCGCACAGACGAAGAGAAAACAGAATGAGTTGCAGCGGGGCCAAGTCCTTACTGGGTGAATCCCCAGGGTTCAGAGACCCTGTTGACCTGTGGCGCGTGAACCGTCCTCCCCTGCTTTAAAACAGTGCATGCATGCATTATGAAATAGTAACAGAAGTAAGAAATATTGTTTGGATCTGCATAGCATATGGTTGAATCAGCCCAATAAAGATACAACAAGGCTCTGATTAATATGTAAAAATTGATCGATAATAATTCCAAGTCATGTTTTGTTTACTTGTGAATTCATTTTGAATAAAAATCAATATCTTCTGAAGTCTGTGGCCTGTTCTGCATGCAAAAGAGCTGTTGATTCTGTTGTATGCTCAAAGAATAAAAAAGGCTGACACTAAAGAATCTTTGTGATGCAAATGATATCTGTAGCATTCTGCTTTCAGACACATTTTTGCATTGTTGATTTTTTGTAACACTTTACTCTAAGACTTTTTTATTCAGCAGTAGTATACAAACTGCCATAACTATATTATAACTTCTCCTATGAAGACGCATTTCATATTAATACAACTGTGTTTTGCTATAGAGGACATTTAACGTGCAGTACAGGTACTGAGACAACGCAATGCATAATGTCATTCATTAGCTGTTTATATCCAAGCCAACACTATTCAATTCCCACTTATATCTCTGCTTTAAACGACATTATAGCATATTATAAGCCATTTATTAAATGTGTATGTACTGCTTACAAATGCTAAATAGCTAAATAATTTCAAGTAAAATATTGCCAATATTCAAAATTTGAAGCGTTTTTTATATAAACACTAACAAAATTTGTTTTTTAAGATAATAAGCCCTGACATCATCAAAAATATCCACCAGTCATAACAATGACCAAACTGTTTACCATGCCTAAGAAAACTACTTTAATAGAAAGCGGAATATTTAATAATTATTATTTATGGGAACATCAGAAAGCCAGTAAATAATCTTGCAATCTAAGGGAAGCTACAGCGACATCTCCAGTATCTTATATTCATCAAGCAAAGGTTTTGAGGCCTCGCGTTCAGCACATTGACCGTAGCCATCTTGGCATTTTTGCAACTACGTGCTAAACTAAGTGACAAAAGAAGGTGGAGTACAACAGAAAGATTAATAAGACATTTTTAAGTGACCGAAATGTTAAAAAAAAATTTCATGTACTGAAAACACACTGTGATAGGGTTCAACTTTTCAAACTCGGAGGCTGCCGCTTGATATTTCATCATCTCTGGTGATTAAACCAGCTTCCTCCGCTCTGGATGATGATGAAGTAAAACATCTTAGCACATTTGTTAAATGTAACTAAGTAGAATACATACTTTTCTACAGCAGGTTAACTGTATCTTAAAAAAAATTTCTCTGGCAATAAATAAATAAGGTGATTTGTACACAATATAGTTTCTAGGGACAATGAAGCTTGATAGAGGGGCAGGCCAACCGTGACATTTGTAATTGGGACTAGCTGTCATTGTCACAGTGATTTATGATATAATTAATGAACAATTAGGTGACATATTAGGGTGGTCTTCTTTGTTTTTGCTCAGAATTTGTTTTAAAGTTTTTTTATTTCCCATATGCCCCTACTAAGACTAAAGACACTGCAAATACATACTGTAAATGTTAAAAGCGTACATGAGTGCAAGTCTACAAATATAAAACAAAACTGTTTGCATATACTTATTTAGCTCTTGACTATAAATGTGTTGGTTGTTTAAATGTTTTTAAATGTGTTTCTTGTCTACAGTGCATGTTCTTAGTGTACTTAAAGCATCTAAGACTTGCGACACTTCAACTGATATAATATATTTATTAATGTATTAATAATTGAATATATTAGAATTTCCTGCAACCATACTGAATTAGTTTTGTAGTTTTTTTCATCCTTCTATGAATAACTTGTGCCTATGTTCATGTGTATGCTATTTCAAGTTAATTAAAACACAAATAAACCAATGCCCTTGGAATTTATCCACTTTGCTGCCTTCAAAGCACAACAAAACCGCTTTGTCTCTTTGAACCTGTGCTAAGGAGTGCTGCAGCTGCATACTTCCTCACCCAGGCTTTCTCAGACTCAGAAACAGCAGGAGATAATCAATAAGCTTTCCTACCACCTCCAAGAAGATGAACTTGGAGCGTACCTCAGAACCTGCAGCCTTAATTTCTCTCACGAGCTTCAGCTCATTAGACTAATAAACCTTGGTTTATTACTCCTACCACAACCGCTATATAACACCAACATAAAAAAACAACAACCTGTTGTGTTCTTTCCTAATGGCAAAATCAGCTCAGGTTTGTCAACCGATCAATAACCGAAGTACCAAAACAAATAGACTCCACACGGCCAGATACGGGCCTCAGGTTTCTGAGCAAAGTCGCCTCCGCAAGGAGTTTTACTGGACTGCACTTGTTTGATATTGTGTTATGTCCAATTTTAGAACTGACAGTTCTAATTAATGTCCAACCCACAACTGGTGAAATGCACAAATCAGCAGGATACGGAAAATATGAGAGCGAGAGAGAGCTTCTGTTAAACATGTTTTATCCCTCACACTTGTTTCTGGCCACAATAATGAGAAAGGTTTCTGCCTGAACATTGACAGTCCTGCTGCTGTGAACACAACTGAGCAACAATGAGCATAATGCTGAATATCACTCAGGAAAAATAAATACTTTTTCTTTTTCTTTGTTTTTTTATTACATGTGAGGCAGTAGCACTTCACTGGCAGTACTAAAGAACCCTGGGTGGATACAAAATGACGGTTCTCTGCCTTTCTCCGTACCGATGCTCACACCGGCACTGCGATATGCCTCAAAGGATCCCTCCACCACACTGTGGTTGAGAGATTAATCGGTGGTCACCTGCTGTGGGTTGTCAATTGAACGCCTCAGGAAGAGCCATATCAGCATAACAGGAACCCATTTTCAGACATATGTCATATTCTATGAACACAACCTGCCCTTGCTTTTTCTTTTCAAAGGGGATCTCTGCCTCTTTGCTTGCTGTGTCTTAAGATTAGAGTTAGCATTAGGGCCACATGAAGCACAATGGCAACCTAGCACTGCAGGCAGCGGGGGGTGGATGAGGTTTGTTTGAAAGGGAAACTATCGATAAAGAACAAGACACAGCAAGAGACAACAGCTACCCGCCGGCTATCGGCTCATTACAGGCGAAATAAAAGGACTCTTCAGAATGCATTTGAATTCTTCTCATCTCGAGGGAACACAGAGATAGACGCACCCGGAAAAGAAAAAAACACATTACAGCCACCCTTCCCCCCTTAGTTTTAATACTGGTAAAAACAATTGTTAAGTACTCTAGATAAGGTTTACGATAAGAAGTTGATTTGTATGCCTTATGAATGCAGCCACATCTAAAATGCATTGGGGTACCATTTAGATGTGACTGCATCTTTTTCAAGGAACACAGCTTCAAAATATATTTTACTGAGCTTGCATTTGCTCCAGGAAATGCCTGAGGATGTGCCAGCAACACTTCATTCATGACTATTAGATACATTTAATAAGGGCAAGAAAAATCATGGTTAGCATATTTCCTAATGAGGCCTCATATGTATACAGTCATTTGACAGTCATATTCGCTGTCCATTACTCAACAATGAAGTCCAGCTGTCTTCCATAGAAACCTGCTGGTAAGTCAGGCTCCCTGTGGATATTATAGATGTGTCATCTATAAGATGTGTAATTTTATAGAACAGACAGGATGTGGTAGAGCCTTCAGGTTTTAGATTTAATCAATGTCTCTGTTTATATATAATCAAAAGGAATGGCCCAGCGTTATAAACATTTTTTCTATTACATATATGCATGTGTCTGCTTGAATTATGCATGCTACATCTATCCTTAATGCTTATAAAGTCTTATTATACTAACAGATAATTCCATGGTAATTAAGTAAGAAGTTGTGAACATTAATAAGGCAGCAAAGAACTATATGCTATGTAAATATATTGTGGAGTAATAACGTCCTGAACAGGGGTGTGTAATCACAGATTATATGTTCTTTGTTTTGTATACTGCCGTGCAACTACTGTATATTAGTGCATGTGAGTCACTGTCTGTGAATCCAAGTGGCTACCTAATCGGAGCTGCTCCGCATTGCGCTCATACGGTGGAAGCCTGTTTGTGCTGATAGCTGCCTGCTCAGCTACCTCCATGTTTAGAGCCGTGTGGAGACAATCTCTAAATCATAGACATTCTCTGAATGTCATATGGAGCTCCTTTAAATTGAGGTAATTCACTGCTCACATGATGCAAAATGACTTTGATGATGCAACCTATGACGTACATTTTGTGTTCATTTGTTTAGTCCATGCTTTTTGATGTCCAGTTATTCAAAGAAATGAAACCCTCACACAGTAGGATAGTAGAAAAATAGTTTCAACAATTGAATGAATATCAAAGAAGAAGAATTACAATGACCGTGCTGATGCAATGTTTAATGCTCACGCTTGGATATTCCAGAAATTGAAACTCTTTTTTTCTCTTTTTTGTTAAAAGAACGTGGAATAAAAGGACTTGAAAGTCACAGAGCTCACACACATCAGGCCTCTGGCTTCAATGCTCTTTTTCATCTTAAGAAATTCAGAAATGTGTTCTTTTCGCTTTTGTGTTAAAAATTCTCAAATTACAGCTGTCCTCTCATTCTACAACCCATAAAAGTACAAAACTGTGGTCAATATAACTTAAGCCCCTTTGATTGCTTCCAGTGTACGGAAGCTTACAAATTATTGTATATTAGTTTAATGAATTTGTCTTGAACAATTTTCCGTGATCAGAACACAGATTTTTCTTTTCTACATTTACAGTACAGATAAGATGATGGAGTTCACCATTTTCATTAACGTTCCAAGAAGCTTGTGAACAAGCAGTGGTAAATTAACTTGTACTTGTACAGCAATATTCTTGTCCTGCGACCACTCGTGTTCATTCGTGTTCATTCACCCATTCACACCCATGCACACACTGAGGGCTACCATGCATGGTAGCACCACTAGTTAGTCCGTAGGCACAGCTACGGGAGTGCTGTGCCCGAGGACACATCACTAGACACATCACCCGCTCTGCCAGCTGAGCCACAGCCGCAGTAGGGCTATCGGAGAATATTCAGTTATTTAGGGATTTTGAAAAAAAAATGTATGTATTGAAAAAGATTAGTTTTTCAAAAAAAACTGAATTTTTAGTGTAGTTTTTATAAGCCTATTGGTTTTAGAAATGTCTCTGGCCAAAGAGGAGCATTTTCTTTTTAAGAAAAAGAGAAAAGGACTTAAATCAGTGGTACAGGGCTTTTACAGTTCCTCCTCAAGCTGCCAACAGAGTGCATAAAGTGCTCCCCAGAACAAGGAGTTCTTTCCTTTCACCACTTCTACGAGCATACTCCCTGTGTCACACACACTGTGGATTATACATGTGGCTGTCTTGCATATGAGATATAGTACGTGATGTTGTTGCGTGGAAGTGAGCGAGCAGCAGAGTGAGATAAAAGTGAGATATCGCATCAAGGAGATACATATTTAATCCAAAGCAATAATGTATTATTAGCTTTCTAATGTATTATTTTCTTTCTTGTTTCAAATTCAGCCATACAGGGAAGGTTTGATATCTGATTTTTCCAGCTGCAAAGAGAAGTTCAAGAGTATGCAATTCTATTGTGGAAGTGTATCCACAAAATGCTGATTTGATATATTTTATTGGAGTTTACCAGAGGAGTTCCACATTGCCTTCATTTCATAGATATTTTTTTTCAATTTACAGCTTTGGGAAATTAGATGGAGGCCTCATCTCAAATCTCGTACTCTGATACAGCATATTAGTGGTACTGTTGGGTTGTTCCTGGATGATGTGATGAATGCCGACATTCAGCTGAACAGGGAGCTTGTGGAGAAAGTCCTTATTGCATGACGAAGAAAGAGGAAGAGAGAAAAGAGAGAGAGGCTGTGGACAGAAAAGGATAAAAAAAAAATATATATATATGTATATATATATATATATATATGGTATATGGTAAAGGAAACAGAGAGGAACAAAATTAACAAAAAGAGAGAAAAAGACGAAGAAAAGTGTAGTATTTTAATTGAATTTATAAAATTGCAATCAGAAGAAAACATCAAGCAATATACATCATTAATAATAACAGAGAGATAGAGGGCTGGCATAGCTTTGTGCTTTGCTGTGACTGCAGTAATTGCATCAAATCCTAAAATAAACCAACTGTCAAGAACAATATGTGTATGTTACAGTAGATTTAAATTATGTTTGTTGGCATGTGTGTGAAGCAAAAGGGCTTTGAGTCGAATTCATGCTCCCCCTTGCTCTGTGCATGTTTGAGGGTAAACTGAACGAACGGCTAAATGGCTGTGTTCTGAGGGTTGTTCCTGTGAAACCTTGGGGAACTGCTGGAAAAAATGATTTTACCAAGATTGACTCTGCAGAGAGAGATTGGGAGGGAGAATAAAGTTAGTTTTATTATTGTGAGTATGTATATGAGTGGAGCAAATGGCAGGATAGTAAGAAATGGAAAAACATCTTGCTTCTTTCACGGTCTTAAAGGCACAGTGCCACACACAGACCTTTTATTCTCTCGGACCAAAGGCTATGTCTTTATCTGGCACCACACTGAACACCATATCTGATCAGTGTCTCCACAGGAGCCTCTTTTGCCCCCTTCCACAGCTCTATCGTTGGCCCCACTGGCTCAGCACAAAGCCCACATCAAGAAGACCTCATCATTGTCTTCACTCCATCACTCTGGCTCTGACTTTCAAGGACTTGCCCCCACCTCAATCACTACCTTTTTCCCCACACACAATAAGCCCTAACTGCCATAATCAGGGGGTATCTATCTGCTTCTGCCGATTCTCGCTTTCTCTCTCCACAGTTTTCCATTTTTTGTATTTGTGTTCCCATGTCAGGCCACAGTTCCTGGTGAGGTAAAGCAGGAGAGTAATAAGTAAGACTTTGCTTCCACGCTGGGCTAATGACAAGGACACACCGTCCTGATGGTCTGTGTACTTGCTGAAGAACAACTGTCCAAGGAACAGGAGGTAACAGGGTCTAATCAGCAGAAAATGGAACAATGGTGATGCTATTTCATGCCTTTGAGTGAAACACACCAAAGGAGAGGTTTCAATCCAGTGTCCCACATGATAATATCAAAGGCATACATCAAATGTCAGGCTTTTGTCTCAGTTAACGGATAACTGTGTTTGGGGAAAAGCACATTGAATCTCTGTAACAAAATGTGTTTGATTTCCCCAACATGTTTGATGTACACTGCTTGTATACATATGTTCAGGTTGCTAAGCAGTAGGCAGAGAGAGGGAATGAAGTGACACAGCACATAGTGGGGAAGATTTATATGGTTTGTTGCTCCTTTCGAGGCGATAAATGCAAGATGTATTTCAAGGTATTCCTGTTCAGATATTCAAAATACGAGAAAGGGAATGAGAATTCATACAAATGCAGACAAAATTGGGTAAACACTAATTATTCATAGTACTTATGCAAGCTGTTATAATATTTGTTTTATCTGTTTACAGATATAATCTAGTCAAAAGAAAAAACTGTTTTTCAAATCATTGATTTGTCATATCTTATTCAGTGTTCTTTTTTTTGACAACATCAGACTATTTACCATTCCCTCATATACAGACTTCCTATTGTGAGATGAAAGCACGCTTGCAATTCCAATAAAGTATTTTTTTCAACCAATATTACAGGTTTAAAACAGCCCGCGCATCATCACATCTTTTATAGCGACACTCCATGCAAATCAGATAATATGCATCTGGGCTCATTTACATCTCTAGTCTTATAAAGACCCATGTAAATCAAAAAACTGTGGCGATGCAAAATGATGCGCCCCTAAAGTTGATTTAGTAAATATCCGTGAGTGGGCATTAGCACCATCTCACACAGTGTCACTAAGCCACTTCAGTCACAGTCAGTCCTGCTTGCATCTGGATAAACCTCCAGCATGTACTATATTGTCAAGAGAATCAATTAAAATGAGATCTGTGTTTCATGCTGCAATTTTTCTATTGGATCTTTGTACCATTAAGTCATTAAACCCACAGACAGTAAATCTGTGTGCCTTTGCCCCTTTCAATACTATCCTGACACTAAACGTTTTGTAGTCTACACCGTATCCGCTATCTGTCAAAGCTGTGCTCCTCCATGAAGAGAAAACATCACATCGAAAACACTAAGCGTATGTGCTAACCTGGAGGGATTGTAACTTCTCTTATCATGTTTCTATACCTAAACATACAAACACAGAATGTATTTTTTATCTTGTGCCTCTGAATCCCCCTGGCTAGGACACATTGTATTAAAAACAGCATGAGGTTGTGTTGGGGGGGGGACCTCAGCCGGGGCTGCCCCATCCAGTGCCCATGTCATGTCTGGTACTGCCTGGGACCACAATCAAATCAGACAGATGGAGGGCTGTTTGAGGAGCAGAGCGAGGCTGCCCCCCCTTGCCAGTAAATACTGGCAGCTCTTGGATTTAATTACATTCACAGTATGGTAAACAGAACGGTGCCACAGGCCCCAGAATACACCTCTGCTTCGCCCCCCAAAAGCCAAGTGAGTGACTTCTTTTCAGGAAAAGACTAATGAAGAGGTATGCATGACTGCAGGTATGCTTCTCCTACACACACAGCTAAGTCTGAATATCAGGGATTGTGTGCTCAAAATAAAAGATTCATATTAGAACTGCCCGGAGCAGACTTTGACTGATACCTGTAATGCTTTTAAGTATAGGGGTCAAAAAAAAGGGAAGAAAAAAAAACAGAAATTGAGATTTTCTGTTCCTTCTAAATGAGCCAAAAGTGGAGTTCAGCATGGGTTATTTTCAAGCTGCCCTGTGACTTTACGCTCGAATGGCAGTGCGCGCTCATCATGTGCTGTTAGTACACACTCTTCCCTCACCCCAGCGCGACCCTGACTCTGCTCGACAGGCTCAGACCCAGACAAATTACTGTGTCTCCAAGCTGCTCTGTCCTCTGCGCCAACCATTTCCTCTTATTTCTACCCCATTCCCTGAAGAGGTGTCTGTCTGTCCGCTAATATCGGTGCGGCAGCAGCTTCCCACCTGCAGGGTCATTGGACAGGTTCCCATGAAGGTCACAGCTGCCAGATCATTACATGAGAGGATTGGGTCCAGGTTTACATTGCTGCCAAAAACAACCACTTCATCACCACTGGGGATGATGTGAAAGTGGCACTTGGAGCGTCACCTACATTGGATCTTCATGTAGGTTGTGGGAGAGCTGGATATGTTGGAAAAACAACTACCGGCTCCCACTGGCTCCACGGTGGGCTGACATGGCTGCACCTCACTCTTCATTAGGGTGGCCTCCTTGTGTGTTTGGCAGAGGAGAATTTGAGCTGTACCTGATTAGAAGGGGGAAAGCAGAGCAGAGGCCTTGAAAGCCTAATTGATTACCGTCTTCTTCTTTTTATCCCTCTGCTCCCCTCTCCACACAAAGTGAGATGAATACAAATATAGGTAATGCAGGACCACACACCTGTCACCTCTGAGCTGCTAATTTAAACCTTGCGCTCTGCCGCTCACAAGCCCGATTGCGGGCAAAGTTTTAACACTAGATTTGTAAACTTTTGCCTTTCGTCAAAAACATTTAAGCATGTTCTGGGAAATATACGAATGGGAATATTTCTCGCATTAGATTCATAATGACATTTTAATGGAATAGCTGCAAGAGAGACAGGCAAACCAAGGCCAGCTCAGTTTAAAGTTGTTTTTGTGGAGGGGGACATTGATTCTGGACAGAAATGTTGTAAGCAGCATCTACAGTAAAGCTAGCTAAATCAGCCATGCTCACATGGCTGCACAGAACTGAATGAGCCAGCGGCTTATCAGGACAAACAGACAGCGCATTTTAATGAATAATTAAGGCTAGTGAAAACATTGGCGAGTATCTTCAGCAATTCTGCTGATGTTGTTGCACTCTTAGGGAAACTTGACACTATATGCAAAAACAATCCAGTACACTGATTGTAAGTTTACAACACGATGGCAGTCATTAGCAGGGTTAAGGTACCAACAGTAGGACAATATGACCCGGGAGAATACTTGTTGATGATTTCAACAAGTCAATTAAAATAGTCAGCTAATACTCGGTTAGAATGTTAAGCCCAAATCCATTTGCTGCTCAGTCTCTCTCTCACTAACAGCACTATGTTGTTAGCTCTGGAAATTAAAACAATTTATCTTATTTTTTCAGCTCTTCTTGTTAGTAGTCGCCACAGTAGTCATCTATTTCCATCTAGTTGGTAACCCGGGCCTTGACTAATCCAGCATCAAAATCTGACTTTATATTTATACATTTGATTGGATTTAGCATAGGATTTATATTTTTAACGCTGAGGAAATGCAAACACAGGGAGAACATGCAAACTCAACTGTGAGGCGACAGTGTAAACCGCTGCACCATTGTGCTGCCTGGAAACGATAACAACTATCCACATCTCTGTATTCATTAGTGCTATATATGATCAAATCTGTTAGACTACGGGGAAAAAGAAATACAGGATATTTCTCATGTAACTGCTGAGTTTACTAAGCAGTTGTGCACACTGATCAGAAAACATATTGATAAATTGATGTGGTAATCAGTGCACAGAAAGGGGGAACATATCTAATCACTTAATCAGGATGGCTGGGGGCATCCTGGGAGCGTTGTGGTTCAACTGTATACTTATAATAGCAGCCTCTAGTTAAATTCAGCACAGGCATCTTGTTGCATGTCATCATGCTCACTCTTTCTCTCTTCATGTTTCCTGTTCGTCTATACTAAATTAAGGCTAAATGCAGCAAATGATTTAAAAAGAAAAAATGTGTTCCTCTGGCATATACTTTTAAAATGCATTCAGAATAAAAATAAAATTGTAGTTGTTTTTAAATAATTTATATTTATTTAAAAAAGTAATTTGGAATGTAATGAGCTCCTGTATGAGTGCACAATAATTGGTGTCAGAAAGAGTGAAAATATTGCAGTTTGCTTCCTTGAAAATTAGACAGTCAGAGCAGTATGGAAAAGTGTATAAATGTGTTAATCCTTGTGCTATTTATTGATACGGTTAATCATACAATTTCTGTGTTCTCGCTTGCTGTGAAAAAAACATCTTTGGGTATACACTGTATCTAAAAATGTTTAAATTATACACTGCAGAGTTCATCTTTGATTTCGCTGTGATATTCTTATTATACGTGAGGATAATGTACATACTATAAGTATCATTATGATGTATAATAATCTAAAAAATAAGAAAAGCTGTTCAGAGTTAAGTACATTTTTACAGATTTTTGCATCAACATTATGCTAATAAAAGGAGCCTAATAATACACACTGTTTGCTCTCCACTAACAGTGCCAGCCATAATACATCAATCATATGTTCTACTTAGTGATTATAGTATTTTTAAATGTCAACATATCATCAATTATTAACACATACTATTATCCCTGTTGTTTGCACTGCAAGAAACCATTTCATTTCAGCCTCTCTGTCTGAGTTTGTGTGTCCTCTCTCTGGCCTTTGGCTTCTTTCTGCGCTCTGAATGCCAATATTTCAGCATTGTTTTTCTAGTGCAGAGAGCATCCCACTGAGTGGGAAGGTGACCATCCCTTGTGTCTCTGAAGAGAGTGTGTGTGCGCGTGTGTGAGTGGGTGTGTATTACTCATGTTGTGGGGACATCAATCTGTTTACACAGTCACATTGTGGGGACCTGCCTTCCTTTTGGGGACAAAATGCAAGTCCCAATGACATAAATTGTTAAATTTTAGGGTGAAGACTTAGGGTGGTTAGGGTGAGGGTTAGGATTAGACAAGTTGTGGTTATGGTCAGGTTAAGTCCCAGGAAATGAATGTAATCAATGTGATGTCCTATAACACGACTGTGTTTGTGTGTGAGCGACAGAGACAGTGTGAACTTGAGGTGTGAAGGATTGTGTGGTTTGCTGTGTTGTCTTATCTACATTTCAGATTGTGAAATGACTGGAGACGCACAAATAATCTAAATAGGGATAAAAACAAATCTGCCTGCCACTGACTGTATGCACGCTTCAGGTAGATTAACTGAAAGTCTCTATGCAGTAGTATTTTAGAGGTTCTCTTCAGCCCTGTCCCACATATTTGATATTACATCACTCTTGCGTAAAATATCCCCAATGAACAGTTTGACAATAAATAAAAGTCTTGAGGGAATGCATCCATAAATGTGATATATTGTTGAATTGTGTAGCTTGTACATCCAAGGACTCCTGTTCTGACTGCAGATATAAAGCTTTACCTCCACTTTCCCATTCAGTAGGAGAGAGCACTTATGACAGACATTTTAAAACACTGATCCTCTTTCTCCTTGTTTCTAATTCTGTTGCAGAATTCTCCAAGAGGCCATGTCAAACCTGGTTGAAGGATAATCAATAACAGGTACGGACCGTGTATTACGATGCACATGCTTTTTAATTCAAAAGAACAATTTTCTGTAGCACATAGACATGAACAAAGAAGACAAATAGTGACTAGGTTTTCCATTCACGAAAGGAGATGGAGAAATTAATAAATAAAGTTTGAATTTGAATACAGATTGACCACAAGTGAGTGTGACTTGTTTTATAATTCAAAAGATTAAAACCCACCACCATGTAATAATACTTTCACTACTTGGACATGCAAATCCTCAAGTCAATAGCTTGTCACAAATACTTTTTTTACTCTGAGCTTATATGTTACAATAAATCTCAGACTTGCCACAACAACGTCTTCCATGCATGATATTTAAAAACTAAAGTTTACTGCTTATAAACTTTTACTGTGTACATTTGGTGTATAATTTCCTCAGTCCATCATCAATAAAAGCTTTGACACTGATGACATAATAATGGTGTTTAGTTCATGTGTCAAAGAGTGATCATAATCCACTGGAAGGTCGACTTCTAACGTTGTCTCCCGTTTAATTTGTAATATATATACAAAGCCTCCTGCAACACATTTATCTGTGCTGGAGCAGCTAAAAGTGGGACTCTTTACAGACGCTCGCCTTCCTTCTCTTTAGCCAGTCAGCAAACAAAGGGCTACAAGCTAATCTTATCATCATTACATTATGTATTTGTGCTGCTGAGATTACCGACATATCCCCTATAGCTTCTAGAGGATATACATGTCTAAGATAAACACTCCTTAAACCTATGCCTTAGACACAAAAACACGCACATTCAGAGTAGCAAGAAAACAGCCATGCACAAACAGTAGCCCTATGTATAGATATTGTGTGTTGTGTGAGCATGCGTACACAAAATACAATGTCAACCAAAGCAATTTAATGCAATATAAATGAGCTAGCTATTTACACAGCAAGAACTGTGATATGGGAAATGCTGCGCTCACACAGTGGATACACTCTAATATCGCTCTTATACTCAGGCTGTCGGCATGCAAGGGCAAATGCTGTGGATGCATGAAAGACAGTCACACATAGCACAGCACAGACCAACAGTTTGTCTCTGAGATAAGCACAACGCGACTGCCATCCGAGCAGGAAGTAACTGCAAAAAAACGAAATAAACCAATATATATATAATATGCAAAACAAACAACTGCCCTTATCGTAAGCTACTACATTGTATCCAAATAACATGGTCCTAAAATTGGCTTATGCTCATTTTAGTGCCAAACATTGTATTCATCCATTTCATTTTTGGCATATAGGTAACATCACACTTGTGTCTGCTTTGCAGCAAGTCCTCCGAACTACAACCAAATACAGTACATAGCTTGTCAGTGTCCTACAAAACGACACATCTCACCGCCCTAATATCCAAAATGCCAACTTGTCTGTGCCTTCCAAAACCATTACATACAGTATGACTGTTTTGTAATCGCTTTGGTTATGGTTTGGTTGAGGTACTAAAACTACTTGGTTAAGGATAGGTGTAGGTAGAAAAACTCAACTTGTTGTTAAGGTTACAAAAATATCATGATTTGGGTTTAATCAAGACTCAGTGTCTATGGCCATGCTCGCAGCTCTGTGAGGAAGCACAGAGGCACTTTGAACTGAATTCTTATTTCAGTATGCAATACCTTTTTAAATCTTATTCATTGTACATCCAGTACTATGTCAACGTAAGAACAATTCCAGCCTGCACAGTTATGCCATCATGGCGGCTATGGACACGAGATACAGCATAACCTGTTTTTATGGGGTATGTTGGTGGGTTGGGGCCTGTGTGTAGTTGTTTCTTGTTTCTGTTTTTGTTTGTATTTCTAAAAGTTTAAAATGGAAAAAAACTATGGGAGTAGGACATTTTCCTACTAATAATCAATGTTGTTTTAACCACGACCATGATCTTTCCTTTACCTTAACCAAAAACGTTTTTAGTCATTCTACCAGCGTGACTCTACAGATGACAATATTGGACTGCCGGCCTGTTGGACAGTCTACCACTTTAGTCCACACTGAAATATCTCAAAAACATAGGACAGATTATTTTTAATGTTGGTACAGATAGTCATATTACTTTCAGGATGAATAGTAATAACTTGGTGATACCCCGACTTTTCATTTAGTCCCATCATCAGGTCAATATTTTAATTTGTCCATGTACACAGTCCGGTCCAATTTGTTTCCCAATAATTATACTTAGTTAACAAATTATTTTCACTTTAGGGGCAGGCCCAGAAAAGATGAGTCAAGGACGCCTCGCTTGATTTACATTTTTCACACACTGCTAAAACTGTGTGTTTAAAAATGAATGTGATGCATGACCTTATACTAACTTAGGTCTAGCATTAATGGAAAACTCTTTGATCACGTCACACACTCTTTTGATTAATCCACCCACCCTGACCCCCCCCCCCCCCCCCCCCCCACACACACACCCTTTATGAGGTTTTGTGGCTCTATAACAATATTACGCCACTTGCACCTTTGTCATGCATTTCTTGGAACAACAAATGCTGTTTTCTTGTGAGAACAGTCTCCTGCTCAGAATGCAAATTAGAAGATTTTGGAGATGCAGTTGGCATGCATATAAATATTAAAAAAATGTCTGGACTTAAATTAAACAATTTCCAGTGTTGAACATTCTGTCTGGCAATGTGGTTGGTCTACAAGTATGAATATAGCTATTTTGCAGAACAGCTTCATTCAAAACAATTATAATATTAAAGCTTCTGGAAGCAACACAATATTACCTGTGTATTCTACTATGTTCTCTGAGTACAGCACATCTGCAAACATGGCTCACAGTAACCTACTTTTTATAGTGAAGGGCAGATTTTTTTTCTGTCTCCAGGTGTTAATGTGATAATGCCTGCGTCTGTCAGTCTCCTTGGACTGTGAGCATGTTTTTTACAAGGCTGTATTATCCCCAGCATAATGCCTTCCCACAAAGGACTCACACTGCCATTCTATAGAATTGTAAGGAGGGGAATTGCAGGCTGCACTCCACTCCTATGTAATATCTTTATTCAGCTGCCCATAGAGCACCCCACCTGGTTTTCAAGCAATGCTTACAGCAAATGGATTCAATTGAGCCAATTCAACAGCATAGAGGACGCAATGTGCTGCAGCATGGGTGGTGCATAAATAATAGGAACAATCTGTGTAGCATCGATAGTGCTCGGTTGATGTCATATTTTATCCAATGATGATTTGCATTTAAAAACTCTGGGTGTAAATGTACATCAGTCGTCAAGTGGACACATTTAGGCAATAAGGAAAAACTATTTTTAAGTGACATAATCCTTGTTTGTGTGAATGAATCTTGTGCAATAATAACAAGGTCTAAATCTGAAAGAGTTAGAGCACCAGACAGGTCTGACTGTACCTGAGGTAGGCTTTTATCAATGGCAATATTATATTTATGAATTAAAAATATACTCCAACAGCTTCAAAAATGCTGTATAAAAAAATAACAACAGCCAAAGGGCAGCAGATGTTTTGCATTCTGTCACTGCTAAAAGCGGATGATAGCTTTTTAATTTGCGACTTCAATGACTCAGCTTTTTTACTATATTTACAGTTTCTGTGGATTAGAGTATACAAGTCAGCTATAAAGGAGTAAATGAAAGGCCTTTTTGTGTTTTTCAAAGAAATCACGGCTAGTTTGAAGATGCAAGGATTTCAAACAAAGCCATTCTGGATAAAACTAATTTAAAATGCATTCAGAGCCCTAACATATTGGCCCAGGGATACAAAGCTGGGAGGAGTGCAGTTATTACCACAAATTAGTCTCATACACGTACAGAGAGAGTACGTGGCTCCAACAGATGACTAAGCCCCTAGAATTAACTCCATCAGATACGCAGAGCAGGTGATTGCAGCAGTGTTTGGTGGACTCTTCTCTCTTTCCCAGTGCTCCTCCTGACATTCTCTTATCCAATAACACGTGATCATATCATTTATCAGCTCATTTACAATACATGGGAACAACATCAACAACACGTGTCACCCACTACCCAATCCGTAAATCCTGTGAGATCAGTACTGATGTGCAATTCTCAACAGAGATGAGAAATAAGCACGATGGCTCACTCGTTAAAAATAATAATATACATTTTGTTTTTAATGCACTGGTATAAAATCAGTACTCAGTTTCGGCCGGTACACAAATTCAGGTATCAGAATCAGTATCAAGAGGGAAAAAATTGTATTGGAACATCTTTTATTAACATCCCTTTGGTCAGAGAGAGAGTAGCATGACCATGGGCAATATCTAGGTTAGCTTCAGTAGCCTAAAGGGTGACATAGTACACACAGTTTATAATATTTGTCACAACACCTGTGACTATTGTCTTCTATGTGAGCCTGAAAACCAGTGGCGCCAATATGCCATAAGATCAAATGTAGAGCATGAACAATAGTTTGCGATCTACTCTTTAACGTGTGGACCTTCATTCTTTTATCATCTACCTAATAGTGTTTATATATCCAGTTAAATTATTTCAACACATTGATCTATGCTCATCCTGACTGACCTGAAGGGTTTGATTGTGGTCACAAACAAACACACTATACAAATGAGATAAAAGATACGTGGTTTGTCCATGACCTGCAGAATGACATATGGAAGTGTTTTCATGTGACAAAGCTATGGTTAAGATTCGGTTAGGTTAAGGCACAAAAATGACTTGTTTAGGTCTAAGGAAACATGGTGATATTGGATCAAATTAATACTTTGGGGAGCTTTATCTTCATGGTAAAAAATAATAACCACATGGTTAAGATAATGAACAATCTTGGTCATGCTTTCCCATGTTAAAGTCCTATGTTTCAGATCACCAAAACATTGCTTTGTCACACCTTAATAACCTTACTTCCTCCTTTGCTCCAGTTATAATTACAATGGCCACCAGAGGGCTTTGTCACTTGAAGACACTCCAGTTAGTGCTGGGCGGTATACCGGTTCAACCGGACGTACAGTCTCCCACTTTTCTCCAACAGCGTAGGTCAGTTTATAGTGTTTACACATCTATCTTAAAATTGTAAAACTTTAAGTTCTGTTTTTACTACATTGCAGTTTGCACAGTAAAAATTGTTTACATTCTGCAACTGTTTCATACATTCTGATTCCTTCATATATTGTAACATTGTGTGGGGCAAAGCAAACCCTCTAGTAATCAAAGCCTTTATACATGACGACATTAAAATGTTTTTATATTCTATGTACTCCTGACAGTAGAGTAAGCCACTATAAACCTATATAAAAACACAGTCAAGGGAGAAAAAAAAATACCGTGATATACCGTGAAACCACCAGAATCATAAAAAATACCGTGATACAAATTTTTGGTCATACCGCCCAGCACTAACTCCAGTACATTGTTTTGGGAAGCTGTCTGTGACAACTGATTTTTCTTAGCAATTCTAGGTACAACCAATACTAAAAATGGCTTTGAGAGAAAGAAAAATCGCCATTTATTACTAAGACAATTGGTAACATCATAAACATCAACTACACGAGAGGAGTCAGGGGTGATGGAGGGAGAAAGTAGCAGGTACAGTAAGAGAGTGTGACATATTCTGGCAGCAGCACTGTTACAAAGGGAGGAGCTGGTGGAAAGAATGAGTTCACAGTTTAAGCCGACTGCTTTGCTTAAAATGTCAATATGACTGGCATTTATCAGGATCAGCTGACAGTCAGCTTGTATAGCACATATTGACTTAAGTTTTGTGTCTGACAGCGAGAATTTATAAAGCCAATATGATAATCTCAAAATGTTGTCAAAAAGCAGCTGAGCCACTCGACCCTGCTTGTATTAAATATACTATTATATTTAGTTATAGACTTGTAAGAGTGAAACTCAATGTGCAGCACAGCCAGTTATTTCTGTAAATGAAATAAAGTGACCATGGAAAGTGTTTATTAAAAATAGCTGATAACATTTGGAGGAATGCCTCCCATTAAAGTCATTAAGGTATAGTTAAATAATAGTGACAGCAGATGATGAAATGTTTCCAGACTTGTGAAAAGTGATTCCAGCTGCTCTTATTAAAGAAGAAAAAGAAACAAGTAAGAACAAAATGACAACCTAAATAAATATATCAAATCTAATTCCATTGTTTTTAAATTAAAAAATATATATTTTGCTTTGGAAAAAGGACATCTACATATATTTAGGTGACTCTAGTATTTCCATTAGGGTTTTGAAATGTCCGTGTCTGAAATGCCAATGGCAGTAAGCTTCATGGGAGTCCTGATGGCCTGCAAGTTACCGCTCAGGCTGTGGCTATTATAGTCAGTGTAATTGGTTTGAAAAATAACTTTTCCAGCTCATATTTCTGTACGTTTCACATTTCTTGTAGAATCATCTTGTTAATATAGCATGTATTGTGATTGCAGTGTTGTTCCATTATATTGCATAAACGGTAAGTGTGATATAAAATTGCATGTTTTTCTTGCTCTTTCTCGATGTATTGCTCTGCCATTTCTATACATATTTGCATAAAGTAGTGACCTTCACCCTTCTATCATTGGCTGGCAGTGATACTGACTAACTGCTAGACAACAACATGACACAAAAAGAGCTAAAGACATTGAAGACTAACCCACATTAGGTTACTAGCATATGTCTCTCTCTTATTTACAGACACATTTCTCTTTTGTAGCATCTCGGGTTGCTTTTAATGAGCTACCAAACAAACATCCACCTGGAGAGAAGTGCATTACAACTGTCTGGCTACAGTAGATAGCTAATGAGCTACTTGGCTGTAGGACATAAAACGTATTAAAAACGTAACTGCAAATCTGAATATCAGTCAGTTTAAATGCCAAATGGTGTGGTCCTTATTCGTCAATGACACTGCTAACAAAATGCTGCCTGTCCTTGGAGTCCAAGCCAGTCAAACATCAACCCACTTACTCAGAGGCATGGAGACACAAAGGCATTTCCAAATATCTGTTTCTTTCATTTAATAGTGTGAAATACATTTTACCCTGACTTTGACTTGTTTTTGGACTGAGCAAAGGGCTGACATTTTTATAAGTTTTTTGAACCCTTACTGAAGATATAATCTTACCAATACAGCAAATAAATTCTTATCAGCAAATGTATTAATCTTGTAATACATTCTAGGGCAGCTGGCCATAACATGAATAAGCTATTATTAGGTGTGATTTGGTTTGAACATTTTAATTTAACCAATTTTTTTTTTTTTAAGCAGAGCAATGCTACTTCACTGCCTTTGAAAACAAATAAATATTGTCAGGTCTAGTCATTGTGTCTATGTAGTAAGAGAAATGTGTGAACAGCGATACTGTGCGTACTGTGAATAAAAATCACAAAGCATCACTCCACGGTGACCCCATGCCATGTGTCATGAAACTTATCTGCACCTATTTATGTAAGTGAATTGAAAAACGACCACCTCTTGCTCTGTCATTCACCTGGGCTCTGCTATTTCTGTGTGCCACTGCAATAAAAACATCTCCCCTGACTTTCTGAAAGTGACTTTCAGTGCCTAACCATGTAGGCCATGATAATGTTGGCTATTTTCATAGGGTGGGAGGGGGGTACTTGGCTTTTTCAATAAACCTCTGATGTGTTTTGTAATGCATTGGTTATACTTCACAGTAAAAACCCATTCTGTTCCTTCGCCAGCGAGTGCACTTCTCCCTAAATTGCCTTTTCTCCAACTGCCATTCGTTATGCTTTCCACTCCGCTGCGCAGATATCATTTATTTATTTTATGAAACAACAACCCCCGTCAAAACAAAACAACCTCACCCCCTTACCACCTACAGACTGACAGTTGGATGGATGGACGGACAGACAGACAGATCCACGGATGGATGGATGTTTTATGGATGAACAAAGGTATTATTGGACTGGATAATAGGGATGAATGAATGGAAGAATGAAAAGATCAATGGCAAGAGGTAAGAAATTAACATCCAGTCTGTTTGCGTATTTGCCAAATTCTGCATAGAAAGATGGTGGAAGAGGGAGAAAATGGAGCTGGAAAAGAAGTGGTCCCGAGTTAGTGATTCCCCATTATGTGAAACTCAATTTTCCCTCCTGCTTCTCTTTTATCTGGTGCCATTATGTAGACTGTGTTTGTCTGGTGGCAGGGAAATAGGCCTGCTTTGTTTAGACTAGTGTCAGCTATAATGAAAAAGCACCATCAACTCAGAATGGGGGCTCTGTGCAGGGTCTATCGCGACACTCAGCAGATAATAACTATTGATTGCTATCCAGGGACTAGAAAAAAGACAGAGTGGAAGAAAGAGCAAAGGAAGATAGACATGAGCGAGAGAGGACGTGAATCTTTTTTTTCCCCTCTTTCATCAATTATATCTTAGCAGTGAAACAAACTTGCTATTACATGAAAACCATGCAATAAAACGAGATAGACTTCGAGGAACCATCATTCACAGTCCTCTAACAGATAATTAAATGCACGATGATGCCACATTTTTATACTATTAATCAAAAATCTTCAGCAGGGCCCAGACGTCAATTTATTCAGGCAAAAGTGTACCCCTCACTGGATAAATTCCTGCTGAAGTGCACACAGCTATCGTTAAAACTCCACTTAATATCTCCTACTTTAGGGGTAAAAAAGATAGGTGGTGTTTGCATCTCCTTTGACTTGGCAAATCATTTCAGCAACACTGAAACCCACATAAAAGGCTTATTGCAGTAGATAACAGTGACACTCCATGAACTCGTTTTTTACGTACGTCAGAGGCAGACTCTATGACAACACAATAAATCGACTTGACCATACTGATTATTTGTGATCACTGATTTTCCATTGTCATAACCCTCTGTGCCTCCATCGATCCCAGTAGTTTTCATATGTAGACACAAAGTAAAGGTGGAAAGTGTTAAACCAGTATGACAGCTGGATATCTAACTGTCACAAGATTTGCAAGCAGTTCACGTCAGTTCAACATCAGACCTCTTTAAATCAACAGCAACAGTACTCAAATCGTTTTGTGCAATGGTTCAGCTAACTGCATGCAGTAGGCTCTCCGTGATTGATTAACTGGGTTTACAGAAGTGACTTTCTCATCAGAATTTTCATTTTTCATCACAGTGTCTTTTATTACAAAGATTGTAGGTGCTTAACAAAGCATTACCTCAAAACAGTTTCAGAAAAACATTTATTCATTTCAATGAATCTGTTTTTGCTTCAGCATGTTTTGTATTCATATATATGTGAGCTCAGCTACACCAAGGCTTTAGATTATTTTGAGCATGTATCTGCATGTGTTAATGCTATTTTGCTGGGCCTCAAATCCAGACACCGAATCCTGCAGATTACATTTAAGCAGCATGTGTGCAACCTGACATGTCCACTACCAAATGCACTGTGAGCCTTTATTCTAAATTAAAATAAAATAGAAACCATAGGATTGAGAGATGCAATGCAGAGGAGGCAATTTACATAATTACAGTTTCATTACATTAACATAAAGGACAGGGACACAAAAACATCTGTGGTGCATATGCTTAATTTAACCATCCTGATCTCCACTTTACTGTGTACCATTTGTCATGATGTTTTTATATAATAACTGTGCTTTAATTGAAGATCACCTGACAATTAATTTAAGTGTCTTTTGTCTGTGTTAGTATTCAGTGAAATACAAATAATAATTATCTCATAAAAATATAATTCTAATTTTCATGTACTGGACTGAAAAACAAGTTATATTACACACAGGTTTTTGCCTCCAACAGTCTCAATATGCTTGCTGACTCACTCCTGCAGATGAAGGTGATCTGTCACTCAGAAGCAATCTCATATGTGTGGTCAGTTGCATTTCCTGTCTTGCTGCATCACTACCGCTACAGGCCATGTCTTAGCTTTGATCACTATCTGCAACACACAGGTTTAGCTAAATATCACCACCTCAGAGAAGAAAGATATGAACTCCTCTTTCTCAGGGCGCATCTGTGTGATCTGATCTGAGGATGCAATATGGTTTTTCCAACATAAGGAGGAGGACTGAGCCCAGTTCCAGTCTCACATCCTACTGCCATACAAATCTGCACTTTAAACTTTATCAATCGAAGGCTGACATACAGAGATTTCCCCATAGAATGGGGACGTTTTGCTTAATCAAATTTTCCATAACCGCGGTTACATAATGTCACAGTTTCATAACCGAAATCATTGAAGGAGCTACGATATCTGTTGTGTAACTATGCCTGTATTGTTGGCCTGAGAAAACAAATCTTGCAATTCACTTTGCTTGTGTGAGCAGTGAAATCTCCTCTCGCACAAATCACGTAAGGTGTGCCTGGCTGTGTTTGTTTTGTATATGAAACAGTCATGCCGGCTCGTGCTGCCGCTCACCTAAAGCACTGAGAAGAGGAGCTGTGAAAATGTGAGTCGGAACTGAGATTCCAGCCTTATATCTGCAAAAAGCACCTTAAATGGTCAGTGTGGGGAGCATTTTGGATGTTTACAAAATGACAGAGGAAAGTCCTTCAATATGCTTCCTCATCAAAACAAGCCGAAGAGCTAACCCATGCTGTGGCATATTTCCAAGGACATGATGCCATTTCAAAACTGGATTTCTTCATATGATGAAAAAAGGCAGCACCACGATACAAAGTTCCAGTAAAAAGTTACTTTAGCACAAATAAAAAGGACTTGAGAGCCAGTGTGGAAAAACAGCTGGAAAATGGTGAATGGTTTGGTGCAACAACAAATGATCTGCTGACCAGCAGTTGTGGAGGCAGTGGAGCACTATATAACCTTCAAGGATCACTATGTAACCTTTGATTGGCAACTGAAGTCTCACCGCCTTCAGACGCCGTAATCTACACAGCTGGGAATATTGCTGAACTGGTGTCAAAACATTCCAAGAATGGAAGATAAAGACAGAAAGTCTCTCAGGAATTAAAACTGAGAATGCTACGAACATGTAAAAGGCCTTTGAAAATATCCCTTGCGTTTGTTTTTTGTTTGGTTTTGGCCTTTAAACCTAGCAATTTTCAAAGTCCTCAAGGTCCAGAGGGTGGAATCTGCATGTCTGAGCATGCCAAGCCTTGATCCAGGGGATTTCTCGTAGCTGGAAACGGAAACAAGGGTTGAAGAAGAAGCAGGCAGACTTGAACATCCATCGGCATGCACTGATTCAAAACATGGTCACATGGTCAAATGATCTGTAGATTCCTGGAGCAGCAGCAGGCTGTCTGTGGTGTGTTGGATAGAGACAGGAGCACATGCAGACATCACATGCTCAAAGACGATGATATCAGGAACCTGGTGCGTGTAGCTCCAGAGCCGTCTTCCATGAGTTCATTATGTCCTGGCCTCTAAGAAACCAGTCACACTGTCCTCCATTAAGCCAGTACTGGAGTACAGCAACACTGAAATACTCCGAGATCAAGAAGGAGACCCCTTTCTCAAACCCCCACCAGTTATGCAGATGCCCGCTTACTGCCAGCCCACTTCTTTTCACTAACTCCAGCTTGGAAAGAAAGAAGAAAATCGGAGTGATGGTGGGAATCAGGACCTCCTGGCTCAGTTCAGCAAACTGGTATGGTCCATTTAGTAACTTTGCAAAGACATTCCTTCACCTTTGCTGCTAATCGCCCTTGCATCACTCCATTAAGCACTGTATCCCTGACCCTACATGACAGATTATGGCGTGGGAGAAAGCTGCTGATTGATTAGTGGTCTTATTCCCAAATAAAAGTGGATTTAAGAGAATCTGCAGTTTTTAAATCACTTATATCACCGGATAACAATGAGTGGTATTTTTCCACACCATCAAGTGCAATCAGCTATGTATGGTTTTCTGCTTTATTGCAAAATGAGCATTGAGATTACTAGCCTATAGTATTAAAAAGTGTGACACATTATTATGCTAGTGCTATAATTGGATTTTTGAACATTTACCAGTGAATATGAAGTTGACAAATATTTCCAAGAATGAACATGTAGGGTCAATTATCACAGAGATCATCAATAACCTGGATCTTTATCAAATATTTTCAGGCATTTATTCTATCACCAATATCGCCAGCAGCAGCAGCAGCAGCAGCAGCTGGTCCCAGTTGCTTGCCTCTTAGTCTTTTCCTGCCCAGGTGTCTGGCCTCAGGCCAAGGTCACACCAACAGGCCACCTGTCTTCCGTCTGCTGGACTGCTACGAGTCGTCACAGGGTTTAACGGGGGCAGAGCACTTGTTAAGCAGCCTTCTGTCGGGACCTTCACGGTACAAAAAACAGCCAATGTTCTCCATCCATTGCTTCCATCAGAAGAAATGTATTTCTTTCCCTACTATTCCTGGGAGCAGTGCTTTCACACAAAGGGATAGACAGGTGCAGAAAATCAGGTGGTCATTTGTGACCACATCCATAAAAGGTTTTTTTTTCCTGGAGTGGACAAAGACTGTCCTCCCAGAGGACCAGACACAGAGCCACATCCTGATTCGACGACAGGGGGCGGTCCCTATTGTATATTTTACAGTTGGCCCTTTCTTTAGTCTAGAACTCAGTACATGGAAATTAGACTGATTCAGACACAGGATGGGGACCCAGCAGGAGCAGAGCTACTTGGCAAATATGATAAGCTTGAGCTGAGAAGCTGCCACAGGGTCAGTGCTTCCTGCAGCTGACATGGTGCTCTTGTTTGGTGTATAGTGTGTATGTTGATGCTCAAAGAACATCTCAGACCTATGGTCTCAGTGCAAATCCCAGGCAGTGCTGCTGGGCACACAGGGCATGTCCACTGATCTAATCATTAGGTGTGGTAGGGACTGGCAACAATCAGTAATAAAATATTTATTCTACCATCCTTTAACAGAAGCACACTTTGAAACTATGTGTTCTGGCAATGTTTTCCAAGACAGATGTGCAAAATAAACATGGCTGATTATACAGCACCAAATATTTATTGGCTTGAGAAGAGGCAACTCAGGCAACGACTCTCTCTTTTGTGTCACAAAAAAAAGATTCAATGATATCAGGAAAAGAAACAAAAACCAAACAGAACCAGTAGCAGTCCACAGAGACAGGAGGGCATTCGCTAGATGAGGCCGCCTTCGCAATTCGCACTCTGCGTGTCTTGGTGCATGCTGACAGCTCTATGTTGGATGACAGCACACCACATGTTTTCACCAAATCTGATATCATGCTGATTCAATCAGAGATGCTTGGAGACATTTCTAAACATGGAGACACACATATGCAGGCAAGAGATGTGTCTAGATCAGGGGTCGGCAACCTTTTTAATATGACGTGCCATTTTTAAATGTTCTTGTTTATCAGTGTGTCATATCACATTAAGGTTATCATTTAGTTTAATTACGAAACCATATCAAACTTCAAATCTCAAACAGATTTGTAATTTTATTCCATCCATATATAGTGGTGCAGGGATGACATATTTTTGCAAGCCAACCTGGAAGTTAACATCGCACTGGTTACCTCGACTGTAAGCCAATGGGATTTTTCTATTGGAAAACAAGCTCTGTGGCAAACAAGTGAACACCACTGTTATCATTTTTGATGCATGAATACAACCATCAGAAGTAAAAAGCTAATGTTAAGCTGTTAATGAACTACACCACAGTCGCATGAACCAAAGTAAACACAACAAGGCTGTAAAGGCGGACTAGTCGGTGTGATGACGTTTTGTAGTTTCATTCAGCCACCTGTTGCTAACAGGTGACTGAATGAAACTCCCTTATCTTACTCAAGAGTGAGGTATTTACTGACATATTTTATGTTGTAGGACAAAAATTAAAGTCTCTTAACCACAGACCTTATTTTAGGTAACCAAATAACACATTCAAAAAAACATTGACTTTGAGACGAGGTAAACGGAAGTTCCAAAATGCCAACTCATGTCCGGGTTTTAGAGAACATTCCTGCACTACTCTATAGGCAACAAGCATATCAACATTTTTATAAAACATTTTTCTCACATTATCAGGACATTGTAATTATATATTAAAGCACTAGAAGGCTGACATCCTTATGAAAATCCCCACATCTGAGTTGAAATTATTAACCTTCCATCAATCTTGTTCATCAGTAATATACTTTACAAATTATGTGAAAAAGGCAACTGTTACTAGACAATCTGAGGCAGAGTAGGGAAAGTCTTTGTGAAATGCAGGTGTGTGTGGGGGAGGGGGGTCAATCAAACTACCATAAACAACAGGTTGCGAACTGCTAATGGTTGTTCCAAAAAACTTAGTTAAACCTCCAATGCCAATGGTGCCACACGTGCCTACGGTCGCCTATCCCTGCTCTAGACAATAATGTCTCTCTTTTTGTCTTTCTTTCTCTAACAATATTTATTTACTCTCCCTTATTTAGTCTGTCTGACCTTGAGTGATATATGTAAAGGTGATAGCTTTTGAATTATACATTTAAAATCGTTCTAAAATCGTTCTAACCTTTAAAAATGAGTAATCCTCTCATTTGTGTCTTCTTGCTTGTTTTTTCAGTTTGTTTTTGAGTGTACATGAGCCTTGCTGATTCAGCAGTGCTCTACTGTATATGCTGAGATAATTGAGAAAAAACGCTGTAGCAATAGTCACATCTGTAGTCCATCTAAATAAGCTACTGCGTATCATGCTTTGCAAGCAAACTTGTTAGAGATAAACAATGATGATACCGATACCTGTATTCAGGACTGTATTGTCAGAAAGATAAAGACAGCAAGAAGGTCACGTATAAGTTATGGGGGGAAAAGTGCAAAGCCAACAGAAATGACACTATATTTATGTACTAAGGACATTCAGTACTACTAATATTACAATTTCAATGCTGTTGTTGTTGTTTTTTATCTATTTAAACTTCACTGACCAATGATTGAAAAATATACTCCATGATTGATTGGCATCATATTAGAAAAACATTTTAAATTCCTGAACACATTTCATTTTTGATTTGGCCGCCTACGTGACTCTGACTACTTAACTTGAAAATAAAAACTGGGTTTTTGAATTATATTCTGATTTTAGCTAATATAAGAAAAAAATGAAATGGCATTCTGCATTTTCTTTTTAAAAATGTTGACCTTCTCCAAAGCTTATGAATGTATGTGAAATTGGTCAAAGTTATCAATCAAACCCAGTGGTCAGGAAAAAACATCTCATTGGCTAAAGCACATCAATCATTTAATGGTTAATACAATAAAATATGTTAAAAAAAATTAGAAATTAATGCAATTAGACTTTTATTACATTAATAGATTATTTTCATTGGATGTTGGCTTTTCTCTTTTGAATACGTCTCATCCTTTTTACATTTCTTAATCTATTCATTCATTTAAATTGAGATTCACTACTTTTAATTTTCTTTCAAGAGCATATTTAATTTACTTTACTGTTTCCTAACTCATATCATTTTGTTACACTGCTTCTGTGGAAGAGAATATTTCGGACACAACCAAAACAGACACAATATTATCATGGCCACCCAGGCCACCTTCCCCTTTCTTCTTCCTAAGCACATATTGCCTTACAGGTGGATATAAAGCAGAAGAGAGATTAGGTGATGCATGCAATTTTGATAAAAATCAGTGGGGGTGCAGCCTTGCAGGCAACAGTGTTTAGCTGTCATACAGCATATCAGCAGGAGAGAGGGCAGAAAAGATAGAGGGCACGGAAGGAGGGAAGATAATGTTCTATTCAGAGCAGTGAGGAAGCAAAGGGGACGTGGAGAGCAGCGAAGACACTTTTTAAAGACCAGCAATGTCGAGCGGAACTGCTTTTAAGCCTAATTTTGACAATTTTTATATATATATATTACTATTTGGTCAAATGAGGGCAGCATAACGAGCTGTCAACATTTGACATATGATTATTTCCTATTCACACATCCAGCAGACATGCTGTAACTTTAGCATTTATTTGGGGTCTTGTCTTCTGTCATAAGTCATAGCTTATTAGATACGTAAGCTACAATTAACAGGAAAATACATGTTAAAAAAGAATTCATTGTCAAAACTTTGAAACTTAAATAGTCGTCTTTCTGTCTTTGGGAAAACTTTACAATGTCATACCTGAGTGGTAAAAATCAATGCTGAAGCACTTGCTTGAATAGAGTTAACAAGCAGCCAACACATCAGACACACAACAGAAAGAACAGCGTTGGTCTTAGCTCAAGGCTAGCGCTAACAACCTGTCTTTATGTGTTTTCAGAAGCCTTTCGTTGGATGTTCTTGGAGCCTTTTATTTTTTTTCCTACACTTTCACACATGAAGCAGTTCTCTTGTTTAGCCAAGGGGCTTTGAAGACCCTGAACCCAGCGTATGGTACAAAAACTGTGAAGGCCATGCTGCAACGGACACAGCCTGCTGCCAATATGTGTTGATTCATTTCAATGTCTCCCACCTGTGGCTGGCAGGCTCACCATGTGATGTCTTAAAGAGCGCGGCAGGACTGTAAATAGCAAAACAACCTTGCTCCTGCAGTCAGTCACTCTTTCAATGAATTTATTCAAGAGTGTCTTTTCATAAGTCATTATTATGCAGTGCAAATCAAGTATCAAGTTAAATGAAGTCAAGTATAAAGTGATCTCAATGCTGTCAAATAAACAACAGCCAATAGACGGGAGGAGGGAAAAAAAAGACGTGACACAGTCTGAGAGCTTCAAGAAAAACAAGAAGACAATTCAGCATGCACACGTTTATGCCTTAGTCTTCACTGACATTGAATGCAATGGATGAAGGCATGCATCCACTCAGTGGAACTTAAGGAGAGGACAAAGGGTCAGACCACTAAAATGGAAAAAGGGTGGTGGTGGTGGTGGTGGGGAGGTTGGGGGGAGGGGGAGGGGGGCGGAAGCAGGCAGAGAAAAAAGATAAAATGAGAGTTAGGGGAAAAAAAACATCAGCCTCTGACAGCCTCGGCCACAGCCCGAGACAAATTTGAGGCAGTATTGCTGCACCTCTACAGCACTTGATCACGCCAGAGGCTGCAGAGTGTCTTCAGCACTCTCTTATCATCAAACAATGCGACAGGTCAGAGACCCGTGGTGCTGCTCCCTGACGGGGCACATCAGTGGCGGTGGAGTGAAGGAGCATTCAAGCAGATGCAGCATGAAGTCACATAGTCACACACACACACACACACACACACACACACACACACACACACACACACACACACACACACACACACACACACACACACACATACAGTCACACACACAGTCACACACACAGATGCAGAATGCTATGCACACACAGAATGTGAAACATAACATATGTATTGTGATTGTAGGAGTTAACATACGATTATGTTTCTTTCTTTTTTTAAACTATCTTGGAAAATCAGATCATTTATCCACACATTTAATGTGTGAGATACCAAGTCAAAATAGCATTTCTAAATAAGCTTTATTTATCTGAAGCAATTATTTTTTTGTGCAATAATTCTGTAATTTTTGATGGACAAAAATTCTGTCATTAGACTGCACTCTGCTGCAAATTATGTCTTTAGTATTTTAGATAAAAGTGTCTTCAAGTGTCACCATTTTCAAATTTCCTTCACATCTTTTCATCTATCTAGCATCTCTTCCCAAAAGAAATATAATAGTTGGATTCCACTTATTTTTGCCACTAGCAAGGTCAATCAATGAGTGTCAGGGAAACCATTATTTTAAATGAGTAAATATTAGTATGGCTCTCATTATCATATTTGATATGCAACATGTTCATACAGCAAAGGGGAAGTTACAGAGGGCCATTTAGAAAGTGTAGCTAATTCAGTTCTGAAATGTAAACCCTCTGTCTGGGACTTTAAGTGTTAACTCATAATCATCCTTGTTAAATTAGATTGTCAGCATCTTGCTAATTATGCAGGAGAATGTTGTTTAATGAGTTCATCCACCTAATCAACCATTACAGCAAACAATAAGAAAATCTGTCCCTGCATCATTGTTGTAATTAGAATTTCCTGTTTGTAAACCCTGAGTAGTACATCCCTAAGCCTTAAATCACAGATAATTGAGTCACAGCAGAAAAATGAAAACTTTCAGATCTGTGTAGGGAATCACTGCGCGCTGGTAATTTAAGCATTTTGTCTTACATTTCCTCCTCATTTCCTGGTAGATTTATGCACCTCTGAAAACACTTTGATAGGCCTTTGAAAAGAACGGTCCGTGTTGTACCTGGTGTACAAGTGAAGCTGCATAACCTCATTCTTGTAATTTTATTTCTTGTTTTAATTTAGTGTTGGAACAGCACAGAGGACTTGACGTTATTACGAGGAGTCAGAATCAGAAACACATTGACAGGGTTTATTATTAGTCTTTTAACACAACGAAAACACAAGAGGCTTTTACTCTGAATAAAATATGACCTCAGTGTTCCATCTTTATTATTTCATAGACAGCCGAGCAAGTATGGCGGTGCACAGAGTCAGCATGCATTTGGCTTTCCCATTTCCTCTCCCATTCTCATCGTCTCAATTTCAGCCTCAGGAGAGTTATTTTGAGACATGGGCTCGGCAAAGAACAAATTCTCTCTCATTGTTGCTGTTGACTTATTCAGTTATTCGACCATGTGGCAAATGGACACGATCTCCACAAATGGAACTTTCAGGTCTGAATGATTAATTGTCAACCGCCTGGTCGAGGTTTTTAGCTGCAAGGGTTCTTGACCGTTTCTGCATCAACCGCAAAACCGTATGGCTACTGTCAGCAAGACACTCAAAAAAAGATGCCGCAATTATGAAATGTAATTTCACTTGATATAAACTATATATAAACAGCAATACATTTAATAATCACCCAACCTGCTATAAGTGCAGGATGGAATTGGGCCTGATTGCAGAAAGAATTGACTTGCATTATAAGCCAGTTATCTAATTCTCTGAATGAATTTATGGAGGTATAAAAATAAGGATGAATAGTCCATACTACTTTCTAATCACGTACAGCGGATGCTGTCAAATCTATTATTAATAATTCAGTGTATTTTAAATGCCTGAGTTAATAAGATTATGTTCGCTGTGTTTCACTGCAGCTCCAGGACAGTGCCAACGACAGCAGTGCACCACATATACTGTAGTGAATATTGACAGTGACGATGCACAATATAGATCAAACTGTCCATACCATCACTCTTAGGGGCAAAAATTATCTTAGAAGTAAGCATAGTTTTACTGCAACTGTCACTGTATGATGATGCTTCATGGTGACAGATGTATAAAAATGTGGTCCAAGACTAAAATCTGTGTACAAATTTAGAAATATGCATAAGCTCTATTTTAGTCATACTTACTCATAAGCCCGTAGGTAAGCATATTGTGTTTTTTCTTGCACAAACCTGATTTCTACTCCCACAGCAGCTCGTCTCCATCAGACTCAACTGCAAAGAAGATGTACCAACAAATACCATTGATGTAACGTAAAAACCGGAGCCAAATTCCTTGTATGCGCATATGCATACATGGCCAATAAAGCTGATTCTGATTCTGATTCTGATTCTGACAAGGTCCTCCAACAGTGCCAGTGCACGGCTATTAGCTATTTTACAGCACTAATAGTTTGTTTATTCTTTGATTCATCCCAAATGCACCTTAACACTCTCTTTAGCAGTACTAGTCTGTCTCAACCACTGTCATCAAAAGATAGAAAGGATATGAATAATTATTTAAAAATTGTATTCTTGTACAACAGAATGAATAATAATACAACATTTTGAATAATAAAATAACACAACTGCCGTAAAAATTGGTTTATAATGCCCATCATTTAAATTATCATCTATGTATAGTGGCAAATATCTACGCACTCTTGAAACTGACTAACGGCCTAAGACGATAACATTGCATTTAGATTCCGTTTCTCACATTACTTTTACATTTCACATATCACACTCTCCTGGCTCTACAAAAAAAACGTGTGTATGCATGATCTGAAGACTTTCTATTGCACATTCTTTTTTTACATCCCAAAAGTGGTTTTGGATCTGCACAATATTCATGCATCCGGCCCCTGGTGATGAGTGTGCACAGGTTAGCATGCATAGCACTTCCAAATCATTGCATTTACTGTATATGTGAGAGTTTTGTATGTGCTGTGATCACAACGAAAGATCCTACAGTGTTTCCCCTATATTCATCCTGCAGCGGTGCAGACTGAATAGAAGTTTACATGATCATTAATATCCCTTGTTCTTGTGTTTTACAGAGTGCAGGGCTTAACCTCTCCACACACAGACATAGTGGAGCAGAGGAGAGACAGGTGAAGTGAAGATAACATTGTTTGTAAAGGTTACAAATGGGCTCGCTTGTGAACGGCATGCTGATAGATTCTGTGTTTTTGTGTTTTTAGCTGAGCTAAAGAATATCTGGTTACAACAGATCGGTGATGTCGTTTTTCCCTTGATGTTCCTCCTGACGTTTGTTGGAAGTGATGTAATGTAGGCCAGATGTGTTCTATGTGGAGGACCAGACTCTGTTTGAAAAGAAAAACGTTTAAATGCTACAGTGCTCGTGTTGGGGCAATATGTTGCTTGTCTGCTCTGATTACATTGGCATGCAGTCAACACACCAGTCATATGTTTTTTTTAATGAAAACTCATTCTGGTGAAGAATTGTGCATTTGCTTCTGGTCATCTCCCACCACCAGCCTATAAAGCGGTCAACCTAGAAACACTGTCCTCTGTACTCTTGCCCCTGAGGTTGTGTGGTAAAAGCTGGCACTGACACACAGGGTGATGAGGGGGGAGCAACCTGCTCCACTGCCTCCTACAGTGCTGGGTTCCAATATTTCCAATGCATAAGCCAAAGTAGTGAGTGGAACCAATGCTGGTGTGATTAGTCTGGCTGGGGGGTAAATGAAAACCATTATCAAGTTTTTTCTCTCTGCCGCATCTTAATGCAAAGCACAGTAGAGAGGTGATTTAGATTGCTAAAGCTGCACTGGCGATGATCATTTGGCACTGGACAATCTCGATCGGAGGCTGCCTCTCTACATGCTGACTTTGTTTTGTTTTGTCATGTGTCTTGAAATGAGCATCATTATCAACTGTGACACTCTCAATTGGCTGATGTGCTACTGGTCGGATCCTGCAGTGCAGCGGCCATGTAATTTTGGTAAAAAATATGACAGAGATAAGCCATTGAGTTCCATTTCATTGAAGACTGAGAAGTAAATGAACTGATAAAATGAACATGTCAGCCACATTGTCACTCATAAAAAATACCTTTGAATGCCGTTTTATGCCGTGGATGTATTTTTGCAGATTTTAAATGAATCAATCCCGAGGCACCTTGTTCTGTGACTAATGTCCATACATATTTAATGACCTACTATCTGAGGCACAGGTTGTTAATTCTGCCCACAGACTGACTCTACTGTCCTGCAAGTTATCTCTGAAAAAGAGACAAATATAGAACGCCTGCTGCATATTTTCTTTTCCAAAAGCATCTCCCAGCTTATAATGAGACGCATATATGAATATGTAGTCCATTTACTTAATATACCAGGCTCAATTACAATTGTAGTCTAAAACACTTGTGAGGTGAATTAGAGTGTTTGAATGAGTGACTATCTTTGGTTCCTAACAAGCATGAAACCTGCTGGAATAAAGAGCACACAACAAAACACACTGACAACAATGCAGCACAATGAAGTCACGTCACAAAACAAACTGACATCACAGTTCCATCATTTTAACATAGCAAATGTAAATTTCATTGAATTAAATCAATGTGAAGACGCATCGTGTGCTTGTCTTTGACATTGAACTCAACTGAAATAATTCAGATAGTAAATTGTGCATGAATTGATTTCATGCAAATATGCAGATGAAGGCCCTGGGTGGGATAAATGTTCTCAAAAAGCATTTACTGCTCGGGAATATCAATACCCAATACAATACAATTCATACAAAAGCCATTACCCATCAATTTTACCGAAGACAGAGAACACAGAATAAGAACTTCAACAATAGTGATATCAGCCTGGTTAAATGAATCTGAAGAAATAGAGGAATTTTTTCATGTGTGCATAACTGCCAGCGGGTGCAAAGGTGTGATGGCAACTTATTTGTACAAAACTGTTCTGGAAAGTTCTAAAAGAGAAATCGTCCAGAGTCTATTTGCCAAATAATGTTTTGGCTAATGTATATATGAGTATGTTATTCTCTTTTAATGAGCAGTGAAGCATGGTGTGCTGAGGAAAGCTTAATAGTCCAAAAGGGACCTATTTAGAATGATGAAAGAGACTAATCCTAAAGACGACACACTTCCAAAGAGAAAACAAAAGCTGTTGCATGAAGAAGCCTTTCTTTGGCAAACATGATAAGCAACGATTTGGACTATGCAAAACAAGCTCATTGTTAGCAGGAGGGTATGAACACAAAACAGCAACAATGCGTTGCGAACAATGTAAAATGGCAGAAGCACTGGAGCTGCCTGCCTTCAGCAAATTCCGGCTGGCTTCCTGGTGGTTGGCTACACCTGCTTTCTGTTTCATTGTCATGAGGCGAGGTCTCTCCCTCTTTTTCTTTCAGCCTTTCTCCTATTTTTACCTCCTCATATTCCCTTGTTTTCCCCGCTCGCCAAAATGTCATTGCTGCCCATTCTCCCATGTATAATTCATGAGTGACATGCTTGTTTTTACACACCACGTAGCAACAGCCATGTTGTGTCGCCCTGAGGGGGTCTCATCTATGCCAGCCTGTAATCTGCTTACACACAGAGCAACCAGTTCACACCACTCTTCACCAATTACACTCAATTCCTGGAATGGCCCTCTCTCTGACACGAGGTTCGTTGTGATCATCACGTCCTTCAAAGAGGCATAGACTGAGAGAGGAGCAGCACTGCATACTTGTTTATGTATGCCGGGAAGGTAATTGGTTGAGTGCTCAGCGTTGCGGCAACGCACCAGGCCGATAAAAGTACCTCTCTGAATTTGACAGTTGGTCTATTCGACGCGAGGTTAGAGCGCCTCGGCAACATCAACACAGAGTCTGACCATAGAGCTCGTTCACCGAGTTAGGGACTGAAAGTTAAGCAGCGACGCACCTAAGAGTGCTGACAATTCATTGAGCACAAGCAAAATCATCATAAGCTGCGCGCACTAAGGCGCACACATTGATACACCAGCACACACCGTAGACATTGCAGGTAAATGGGGTAGAGTGTAGTGCTATGTACTGGGTAATGAGTGCTGATTGTTTGTGACGGGGCTGTAGTAAGGCTGATTTCCCAGCTGAGGAATGGGGGCTTTGTACACATCACAGGGCTGTCAGGGAAAGACAGAAAATGGGCGCATGCCTCACCGCTCTTCAGAAATAGACAGCCAGAACCACTTCACTATTAAGCTTTAGAAAGCAGACACAGGCAGAGTGATAATGTGGATATTTAAAATATTTTGTGATGCAATTCGAGCCTATTTGCATGGAAATGTGCACTTGGGTGTTATACGTTTGAGATGTGGGGAAAGAAACGTGGCTCTTGTTCAAGGGCACAGTGAATTACTGACACACAGGCAGTATTTATGCTGAAATTTGCATGACACTCACATATAGAGGAAAATCTTATTTTTTTTAATATGTTGGAGGGTAGTTTAATGGTATCATTATCATCCCTATGATTAAGTATTGATTTGTTTAACATCCCATGGCTTTAAACCACCACACATGTAAGGTTGCCTAAAAAAAATATAGACACTGCCCAGTTTCCCAGAGTCTAAAATGCTGCTGTAGAATGTGTTGAAGAGTAAGTGCACTGTTAAGATGATTTCTCTGTTTTCTCTTTTATTGTGCACAAGCTACATTTATATTTTGTCAGGTGTAATTCTTTTGATTAGTGACCGTATAAAGTAAATGGATTTTGTTTGCATACTTTGCATTACGGCCTGAATTTATATCACTTTTTCATTCGGGGTTTCCTTACATGATGACACATAGTCAATAATTCATCGATCTTGATGTGTTTTATTCATATGTCTCATAGTGTAGAGGGAATCATTAAAGACGCTTTTTTCAAGATTTGACTACCACTAAATGTAGGCAAATGATTCCTTCTGAATATGTGATGAGAGCAGCAGCCTGTTGTAGTTAAGATATCCATATCTACACTGATGACCAGTAAGGAGCTGTGAGTCACAGGATAATCCTCTCAACAAAAGTCAGCAGAAGTAAAACAATAAAACTCTGTTGTCGTTTTTAATCTATCTGACGACTCCCAAGGAGAATGGAAACAGTTCATGTGGAAACTTCTGACCAAGACATGCAGCATATTGTAACAAGGATGAGAATACTAGTGGGCCATGTGTGTCCTAAAGACAAGACATTAGACCGGAAAATCAAAACTGAAGTTTAGAACCAGCATGTTTTTGTTGGCTAATCAGACTGAAGAAAATTGAACTAGTAGTCCTAGTAGGCCTAGTATGAAAATGGAATAACACAGAGGAAAAATAAAACTGCAATCTAACTGAAATTATATTAGCTCAGTTACTAAGTAACTACATCACAAATCTATTAGAGTCAAATAAGCCAAAATGAAACACTTTCTTCTACCCTCACTATGCACACAGCTGTGCGAAAAGCTTTAGACCTGTCCCACAATCAGTGACAGGTCAAAATGAAGTTCCCAAAGGAAAGAATCTGGGAAACAAGTCCACAAGAGTAAAAGTAAAAGTACCCAACAGTGAATTGAAAGTTACTTGGAATGTTGTATCTGCAACATATGAGCCTCAGACAATGTCTACCGTGGCAAGATACTTCAATCAAAAAATAATTGGCCAGTAAAGCATTTTCACTCATTTGTATAATACTATGAAACACTGTAATTCAATCACATTACTTTCTGGTATCCAAATTAAATAATAATTCCAGTTCTTCCATTATAGCAAACAAGAAGCGATGCCAATTTTCACATATTTAACATCAGACTCACACGATTGACTGTAATCATACGCACTGACGCTACGATTTGAAATGTCGACATTTAAGGTTGGTTTGCTGTCATTTGTAGCTGTTTGATCGCACAGATAGCAAGTTCCCTCTGCGGCATCCTGTCCCGTTGCATGTATGTTCCTTCACAAAACTGCAGCAGATGGTGAGCAACCAGGGCAGCAGCGCCTCACTCATCTCCATCTAGCTTTCTATGTTAGTCATCAACCTCGCATTGTATTCTATAGCGCTCCAGCTTTCAATTAGGGGTAGCACATGCAAATTAGGCACTCGGTCACCATTTCAACAATATAGTTACTTTATCTTTCAAATCAATGCCTAAAATAGTTTTAGTGGTATTGAAGAGTACGGCCCACAGCAGCATAACCTGAGAGAAGTTAATTAGCTATTTAGCCTGAAAACTATCATAATATGATCATTTATTGTCTTTCAATGCAACCGTATCGTGATGAAATCACATATCAACATATCGTGATACACAATCATGTTGTCTACATTGATACTAATAAGCACACACTAACTCAGATTGCTATGATAGAACGCTGATAGAAATTATTAAAAACTTGATTGGCTGTATCGAAATAAGGTGTTAATCTACGTAGACGGATAACGGTATGATATTACGTCAAATAAATTCACAATAAGCTCATTTTTAATGACCAGTTATGTTTGAGTATCACCAGCCAATCAGCACACATGTTTGTCTCTAAAATTGGATTCACGAAGGCAGGCAGTGATGGGTGAGTGGGTCCTACCGCCCAGGTTATTTGTTCTCCTTTTTTGTTGTGTTATATATTTTTTTCTCATTTATTTGGTAAGGTGGTCTTTTTATTTTTTTTACAATCAGAAGTTGGCCTCAAGTTACAAAAGGTTGATAACTCCTGCCGTAGAGTATGCTTAATTTGAAAGCATCTTTTCTACATCAGTTACTTTCGTTTCAACTACCGTTCCAATGAGCAAACGCAGCTCTTAAAGTGTGCTGTTAGCTAAAAAAATGCTAATTATTTCAGTAGATTCTAACGGGCTATAATGATGAAAAGGATGATGCAAATCATTGCAGCATTTTTTTGGGTAAACATAGTTATATACCGCTTCAAGAATTCTCTGAGTTTGTTTTTTTTTCCTTTTCTGAGGTGGCATCTGTCTCGTGCTGATACACTAGATCGAGAAGCACTTTCTCATGCAGTGTTCTGTGCCTGCTGTAAAGAAACTCCCATGTGCCCTCTTGCCTGGCTCCCTGTTTGGACGCCTGTATGCTGTTGGATGAGGCGAAATCACCTGGTGTGTGTGTGTGTGTGTGTGTGTGTGTGTGTGTGTGTGTGTGTGTGTGTGTGTGTGTGTGTGTGTGTGTGTGTGTGTGTGCGCGTGCTAGCCCAAATCTACAACCTGTTAACAAAACATATCGAGAAATCAAAAAAATTACCACAACATAATCAATGGTACAATTGATGAATGAATATTCAAATAGATTTTGTAAAGCGTGTCACCATGCAAAATCATTTAATATGCAAAGTGCCCCACACGGGATATGGACACACAGCATCCATGGGCCATGTTCCAAGTAATATCCAGAGCAGATCATGTTTTGCATCTTTTGATTACATCTGCAAAGTTGAACACAGGAAAGGCATTTAGCTTTCTGCAACATAGGTTGTCAGGGATTGTAAGCATTGCTGTTGTTCCTTGTTTGTTGTTGTTGAAGCTATGAATTTGCATCCGTAATAATTCAAACAGCACGATGATGATGAAAATGAAGACGAAATGCTGCAGTGGACTTATCTATTGTTATTTATTTAGTATAGACGTGTACAATTAAAATGAATGGACTATGACAATCCCTATGTTTCAGACAATTCTGAAAAAAGATACTAATTAGGATTTATTTCTGAAAAACTCAAAACCAAAGCCTAAAAAAGATGCCCGTCTCCAAACGGACTCACCCGTTTACTTGCGTGTCTTGATAGATAGAAAGGCTGCACACAACTTTCCCCTTCAAGAGACAATAACGATTAGGTTTCTTGACATTTAGCTGACTGATATGCCTGAACAAGTTGGATTATCGTTATGTGTCTGGGTCTGATAGCTGAAAACAAAGACTGGCAGAGTTAAGCTCCACTCCCAGGTACAATGCATTGCCTGCTGGCTGGAGGGTAGCTGTATGTCCATATGTCCACCCCCGGCCTGGTTAGGTGCAGTGTCAACTGGGCTGTGTGGATTGTCATATGACCCACGTTGGAGAGCATGCCGATGGAGTCATCTATTAGCAAAAGAAACCTGCCATCCAGTGGAACTTCCAGGCCTCCAGTGCCATGTCCACTCACTAGGAGATAGTTTGTGCCAGAACGTAGCCAAATGGTAATCAGTTATAATAAACCACCCTCTAAAAAGCAAAGTAAAAAAAGTATTTTGGGAAGCATGATGTAAGCATGTTACCATTGTAAGCCACCAGAACATGATGTAAACATCTTTTAAATCAATCGTGGTAAAGCCTCACTGGGTTCCACTACTTCCAAGAGCTTTTTTTAGTTTCAACTTCCACTTTCCCCCTTTAGTGTGAGCTCCCCCTTTGGCCAGTTAGTCGACTCCAATTAGTCACTGCCATGGTATATAAAGGGGGGGCTGTGTGTGGGCTGGTGATGCAACTGCTAATCTGTCATGTTGATGCACTTAAAACAATAAACAGAGAAATGAAATAATCCTCACCTGAGCCTCCTTGATGACACAACCACAATTAAAATGCAACATACAAACAAAGTTTCTTAAAACGGTGCATCCCATAGATACATTTGATACAAAGAAACCAATGTAAGTCTCATGATCTAGTTAGTGTGCATGTACTCCCTTCCCGTTATCACAGGCTTTACTTTTTTTCTGACATTTGCTTTACTATGCAGACTTTGCTTTCTTTCCTTTGCTAGTGCCCAGAAGCTTTTGAGAATGGTTTCCATTTTCACACTGCGATCGCTAACCTTTTTTACAGTCCATGCCACGAGACAAACTGTCCTCGGGGAGGTGACCGGGGCAGAAAAGGAATGACCCTGACCTTTGTCACCATATGCCTCTCAAAAATAGAGATCTGCTTTCATTCAGCGTAATTTTCCATATGGCATCAACAGCAGGACGACATAATGTTGCAGGCCTCTGACTACCTGGTCACTTTTTATATTTATTTTGCTCCCTGGCGTAGTTAGCTTGTCCTGGCCTACAATCGGCGGGTCGGTCTCTGACCTTGGCTCCATGCCTGTCCACGGTGTCTAATCGTCCTTTAGCCATGGATTGGCTCCACTCTCCCACTATCTCGCTTTTTCCCCATAGATTTTGGTCATTTTATACCTGAACACATTCATTAATCTGATTATGACTGTGTCTGGGTCCAGTTCATTAGTCTGGCCCAGCTGTAATACAGGCAGATGCCTGCTGGGCCATAAGGATTCATCACAGAGCTATTGAGGCCTGAAGAACACACCACGTAGGACAGCACCACACATACACAGACAGACAAACACAGGCTTAGCGTTGAAACTTTTTCACAGATTTTGGCAATTAGAAAAAGTTTTAGTTCCTGACAATTTATTTGTTAATTAATTGGAATCACCATTGCAAAGGTAACAACTACTCTTCCTTGGGTTCGTATAAATAAAAAAATACATATAGTCATCTTGAAAAGTGTTTTCACTTACACTTACCACACTGCACTATAGAAAACAATAACATTACAATACCATTGCATTAAATACCTACACACACATCAAAATTAAAACATTTTATATGGCTGGCAGAGTAGAATAACAATAACAATCTCAGTTCATCTAATACGTCCATATCGCAAAGATCAAGTGAAACCTTCTTTACCACTCTTGAGATATAAAGCACAGCAAACTGTTCCAGTGCGATATGGCTCCATACACGTCTGATTGGTTGTGGTAGCTCCTCCTCATCTGTCTTGTTTGATAACTGTGTTAAGCTCCAGATAAACGTATTTTTGAATACAAGCAATATGATTGATTCAAGACTATTATATTCATTACCACAGTTGATAAACTATATCTGAACCTGCCCTCAACTGTCAGCTACTGTAAAGGTGAGTTGAACTACTCAAGTCCATGATCATCTTCTTTTTTTGTATGGGTTAGCCTCAATTTCTCCATAATCTCTAATGCATTCGAAGATAGTTCAACTATATTTTGTGTGTGATTAAAAATACACTAATTTGCAATTACAATTCGATTCGCAATTTAAGATAATTAAAAGCTTGATATATTGTCATAAAAAACACATGAACACAGCTATTACTTTTATGTCTGTAGAGATCAAATGACTTGCAGCAATGGCAGAAACAACACCTGTCACAGAAAAATGTGGGTTTATCTGAATCCACAAAACACATGTAGACAGAAAGAGCAAACTCTCTTGATTATCTGTGAGAGGCGATCCATTTAGAAAGTGTTTTCCACTGTAAAGTCTGGCTTTGTATGAGATTTGATGTACATTTTCATAATTGTTCACATGAATATGTTCTTATACCTGAGCATACTTTAGCCTCCCCCAGGTTCTCTGAGCATTGTGATACTTGGATCCTCCATTACTTGTTCTAACAGACAAGGTAATGTAAGGAAGACCAACAAAAATATCCCATGCCTTAGATATTTCTGTTAGCTCTTGGAAAATGGACCCACTACTAGAATATTCCATCACTATCTCCTTATCAGAAAGCATGTCAGTTTGGGTTAAAAGCGCCTCAAAATGTTCCTTCCATCTTCCAACTATAGCCTCTCCAAATAGTCTTAGTATTGCAGGATAATGGTGCAAATGTAATTCAGTACATTTGCACGTTGGTTATTTTATTGAATGAACTGGAAAGCATATGCATTATGTAAGGTTTTATGAATTACTGAGAGGTTACATCACTCTTGTAAGATTTTATAACATGTCTGCAATACAAAGTTTTTGCCATTAGAAATCATTTTAAAATTGGTCTGGATGGTTGTGAAAGCACCCCTTCCCCCTCGCTCTCTCCCTGAAAAGGCAGGAGTGGAGAAGTACGAGCTTTTTTTCTAACCTGCCTGGAGTAGGGGGCAGTTCTCATGATTAATAAGCAGCCAGATAAAATAAGTATCTTTACATGAAACAGAAATAACCAAATATCCTACAGGTTACTTTTATCATGTTTTTCAGTGCCAAAATAGTGTGTTCGTTACAGTACCATGAAAACTAATGATGATGAATTTGGGATTTTGGATGCGCACTTGGGGTCCATGTCCATCTTTTACTACTCAGACCATCTTTCCCCTCGGTCAGCATATTCCATCTGCATGGGGAGTGACCCTCGAAGCACCTATGGGCCTCGCCTCGCCGGAATCAATTATGACTAGACTCTGAGAGATGCTCTGTTCACTCAGAGAACCATGGTTGCATAATAAACCTGTGTTTTTGCAGTGATCACAATTTTCCTCTAACCTTAACCAAGTAGTTTTAGAAATATGGTAACATGGTATTTCAATAGTCAGTTATATTTTCTCAAGTTATATAAATTGTAGTTGAATGTAATGTTTGGCAAAGGGATTGTGGTCTTATTCACATAAATGTACAACATAAATTTGCTTATAGTTGTTTTCACTATTATTCAATGAGCATGTATTATATTATATTATCTAAAAGAGTATCATTAAACTGCAATTAATAGCCTGGGCTTTCATTTGCTTTAATCACTGAACTCATCAGGAGTATGTTTGGGACAGGCCTTTTATTCCTTTTGCACAAAACTCTTGCTCAGCAAAGATAGGAAATATTATCAATTTGTTTATCTAAACCTGAATATTACTTGTATAAAAATGAGGCTATCAAAAAACGTATCAATTATCAATCATTAATTTGACCTAGCTCTGAAACAGTTAACGATGCAAGTTTTAAATCACCCACGGTTTATTTTCATCCTCTTCAAATCACCTGTCAGCGACAAGCCTATTTGGCATCCCGAAAAAGTGAAGAGTGAAAAGAAACTAAAGGGAGAGACTAAAGGTGGGGAGACTTTTATTTCATTGCCAGAAAGGAAATGAAAACAAGCATACCCAACAACACGGTGCAGGAAGAAGAGAAAATAATGTTTATATCACTTTAAGTGCATTCAGACAGTAAACAAGGGACTTTACAAGAAAGAATTTACAACTTGGAATAGTTTTTATGAAAACCTTTTTTGATTCTTTTAATCGGTACAGCTGTACAGAATAGTTTGAGGATTTGAGTTATCATCCATATGACACTTTGACATTCAAATTAATAATTTACAGAAACATTGCATGCAAAGTCCACATTGCACTTTCTCTCACTCTCTCACACATACACACACACACACACACACACACACACACACACACACACACACAAGGAGTGACACAGCACTCAGTCCTCATCTCTCCAATTGTCCTCAGTCAAAAAAGTCAAAAATTATCAAAAAAAAGATTCTAATTTCCAAAATTCATTACATGTTTTCATATTTGTTAGCATTTAGCCTTTCAAAAACTTAAAAAACATTTTTTTTCTTTAAGGTCAAAACTGCAATGGGAGGCACACACCTGTATTTACGAGGGAGGTCTAACAGCAATCCAACAGCACCATAAAGTGCATTTATATAACAACAACAATTTTCTTTCTCCATTTTTTTAGGGAAATTATGTCATATATTACGACTGCAGACACGCTTTGAATGTAAAAAACAAAAAGAAAAAATTCGGTACAGCCCTATTCTCCATGCCTATAAATGTGAATGAATTATACTAAACTATTACGGTCATGGTTTCTGTGAAATCAACGATTGAATTGTGGAGAATCTAGCTGTATAGCGTGTCTATATTAAGTTAATTATGACCTGTGTATATTTGTCGAAAACAAACTCACACCCAGTGAGTAAAAGGGACTCTGTGTCTAATTGGGGCTCGGCTTTCAATTCAAGTCTTACAGGGTGTGTTTATGTTAAAATCTAGATGTATTGTATGAACGTTTTTTTTAATTTTATGTCAGAGGAACATAGGAATATGTGGTTCGAAAAAAGATGTGATGGGACGTAGGACCATAGAAACAAAGAGGTTACCTTGTGGGGAAAAGGAGATAGCTGGTAGTTGCTGGAAGAAGGGGGATTTTGAGGAGGGGGGATGGGTGGTAGATGAGACAAGGAAGAATGGTGGTTGGACTGGTTGAATAAAGGCTACTGAGGGGATGAAAAGGACTGGCTTGATCTGACAGGGACAACCAAACTCCACAGAAGGAGAAATATATACTGTAAATATACCGTATATATATGGAACAACACTGTTGTCCTTCTATCTTTCTGCCTCTCTCTAAGCAGCAGATTTTCTTCCTGTTTGCCATTTTTGACTTTGCAATGGCCATTTTGTGGTAAATAATAACCTGAATGGGCGAATTCACAAAAGGATTGTGCGGCTACACCACTACACCTGCAGAAATAAGACAAAGAGAAACTGTGTAAAGGGTGAAATGCAGCCCTCCTGCGCTGCCAACCAAATAGTGTTTCAGTGCTTCTGTGCTATTTGCACGTATTTAAATTAGGTAATGTGCATACATTTGGTGCAAAATCAGCCCATATCTATGCAAATAGGCCCCATCACAAATACAGTCCAATTCAAGATCAATGCTAATAGCCACACACAGTTTGTGAAATTATTAATGTCTGCCTCTGCACCCTGTCCGTCAGGACCTGTAGCTCGCTGTCTAAAAAATATTTTTTTCTTTTTCTCACTGACATTACTCTGCCTACTGTATTCTTGGTGCAAATGCAAAATATTTACTTTTCCACATGAATAATTGTAATGAGACACAAAAAGGGCAAATTGGACTCAACTGCAAAACAGTATTGCACTGTTATATAGCGCAATATCGTTTGTGAATCAGACCTTGAGACGGGGCACGTAGTGGCTACGAGTGTTGGACAATTCACGATGCTATCAGCGGCCGCAGTCCACTTTCTGCAAATTCGTCTGTGAGTGTTTCGTTTAAGCCTCTGTCAGACTCCACACTTTTTTTTTCACAAATTGCACATTTCAAACTGTTGTTATTTTAGTTTCCTTTACTGCTTTTCATACACTGCAAAGATGACTTCAAAGATTTCATGTGTCATTCTGCAATTTCCTAAATAACCGTAGACCTTACAACCACTTTTGTATCCAAGATGGAAAGGAGTCCATAAATTGGGCATGGTGGTCAAATGATGAGCCCATTTTGAATCAATAGAACACTGCACCCTTGCAACAGCTTTTTCATTTGACATTTTAAAAGGACGTGTTTGCTGGGTGGGCAGTAGAATGGTGGCTATTGTTCCTTTGTGGTGCTCAGATTGTTTATCGACTCGGTGACCACGCACCCGTAGCCCTCTGTCAGTGTTCGAGTCCTCTGGAGACAACTGCAAACTCACTGTGCATCTGTGCATCAACACCCGAGTTGCATCAGAGAAGTGAGGGTCAAACAACTTTTACCAGTAATGCAAACATACATGGTGAGTGCCCAGCCAATAGATGAAACACACACACACACACACACACACACACACACACACACACACAAAAAGGCATTTGGACCTCCAAGGATGGAACAATCTTTCTCAGTCCATGTAGTCAACCTGATGCAAGCATAGAGCAAATCATTGTAACAACCCTGAACAATGTCTCTTTTTGAGATAGGAATTGTGAATTCAGAAACACATGGTGTGCTCCCAATGATCATTTTGTCTTTTGAGGGCAGGTCTGGCTCCAAATCAGTGGCTACTGAGCCTGATAATGATGTACTGTGGGACACCTGAAATGCCTCAAATACGGTAGATCATTGTGTTCGATTTTTTGTGTTGTAGCATCCCACCCTTCACAGACGTACTGTACTCTCTAGTAATTACCATCAGCATCTATAGATGGGTGCTGTTAGTTATTCACTGAGGGGATGATTAAAGAAGATTCCAAACATGCACCCACTCAGATAATTACAAATTAGCTAGTATTTGCATAAATAAAGCAGCGCATCGATTATTAAAACATACCTCCTACCATGCCTATTCTGTATGCATCTCTTATGAATTGCTTTCATTTTGTATTCAGTGCTGTGTTAGGCAACTTCAAATTATGCCATTCAGTTCCCAAGTCTAATCCCCAATATCATGATTAAAATTCCCATGGCTTTTATTCGCCTTATCAGAGTTGCTCCATGTTGAGATAAAGTGCGTCTTTACGACTGACAAAGTTGCCGTGCCATTTGTAGCTTCTCCTCTGATATTTGTCGGTTGACATTCAAATGCGGTCCTTTCTACCTGGTTGCGGCTGCTCACTGTTATCTGTTTCAGCTAGGTTGAGCAAAAGGGTGCATAGGTTGGGTGCTGCAGGCGAAGACGGATCTTCAAAACATAATGAGGGGTTTGCCAGGGTGCCTCTGTGCCTGCTGCCTTTACAGAAAAGGAGAAAAATACTTTATTCTCCCTGTCAGGGCATAGAGGCCCTACCTTGGGCTAATACGCTGTCGTTTGAATATATGCAGATCACTCACTAATTAGAATACCAAAGGTTTCATCTTTTCACTGTTTTGCTTTTACCTTGTTAAATGAAATGAAAGTGCTGTTCCTCTAAGTCCTATTGGCTGACCATTACAGACCACAGCCACATATTTTAACTAGTGAAAAAAGGTAAGAAACAGAAAGGAACTCAGGCACAACAAAGAAGCTGTACAAAGAATGTTTGCGTGTGTGTGTGTGTGTGTGTGTGTGTGTGTGTGTGTGTGTGTGTGTGTGTGTGTGTGTGTGTGTGTGTGTGTGTGTGTGTGTGTGAGAGTGTGTGTGCATGAAAGCTTTGATTGTCCCTATATGCTCGACTGCACAGGATTTTGGGCAGGCAACCTTTTTGCTTGAAGCTTCAAGACTTCTTTCCCGTTATCTCTCTCTCTTTCCTTCTCTGTCTCTCTGCCTGTTTGTCATTCTTTTTTTCTTTTTTATTCCTCCTTCTCTCAGTGTAGTAGTTGTATGCCTCAGCTAAGGTGAAACAGCATGGATGTGATTTCTATAGCTCTGTTGGAGACCAGCATCTCATCACAAACTGGTCTCGGGTGGTTGGGTGAGCGAATCAAATCCTGGGTAGCACGATCAAAACGATTTCAGTTTGAGACTGGAGACCCTGTCTCACATCTCAGTCATTGGGGCACGTTCAATTGGATGCATTCGATTCAATTCAGCTCATATATGGAGAAGGAACAGGGAGAGAGGTGTCAAAGGACAGCTGAGGTTATGAACAAAAGCTCAAGCGGGGCATGGAAACGTGGAATTTAACCTACGGTATCCTCTCCGTTGAAGTTTCTGAAAGTTTCCCCCTACATATGCAACTACCAAACAACACAGGATCACACAATCAAACCCACTGAGACAACAAATAAAAAATGCAACACATTCTACATTTGCAGTGCAGTGACTGTTGTGACCGTACACTCAAAACTGTATCACTGGCCAATTATAGGTCCAATGGGAACATGCATGAATACAAATTGCCTCTGTGTTAGATAAGCACAACTCAAAAGTACAGCCTTTAACACATTCTCTATGTTTCTATGGCAACATGACTGACTGATGTATGTTTATGTTTTAGAAAAGTTAAACTGTTGAGATTATCTAAGACCGAATGAGTCATTGGCTCTTTCCAATCCACTGTGTGGGCAATTCCCACAACTACTCCTATGCACTACTGTGTATATTATTAACAAGGAGACTTCTTTCCTCTGAGTGGTTGAATGGCAGTTAAGTCGCCTCGGCTCCTCGGCTGTGTTTTCTCTCTTGACTGTGAGCTGCTGATATCATACTTACTAGCACTACTATTACTAGCGATGCACCCTTTTAAAGCCTTGGCAGTGAACCGATGCAGAAAATACATCAATATTCGCACACAAATCAAATCATTAAAATAGTAATTCAGCTCCTATATTCAAAATATATATATTTTAACAATGGATTCAATTACTATGTGTATGTGAAAAGGGATCGCTTGTCAGGACAAACCCACAGAGAAGCTCTACGGAGCATTTCAGTCTCACCGCTCTCATCACGTCATTTCCAGCCGGCGCAAACACTGTTGGCTGCCTGCCCTTCACCTGACAAAGTTAGCAAGTATAGCCGGAGAACACAATGGAGCATTTAGTCAGCTCAAGAGCCGTTTCTCTCAGCAGTTGTTGGAGAGTGAAAGATAGCTAAAAGCAAAGTAGATATGGACACAAACACAACATGTCAGTGTTGTGTTTACACCTTTTCTCCGCTGCTCCCAAGTGGCCAAAAAAAAATCAAGTTAATACAGGACTAAGATAGTAGGTTTTTTCACAAGCAAATCATCAAGATAGTATTTATTTAATTTACCTTACTCATGCAGAGGCCTGAAGATTTGCATAAACTACTAACGCAAATACAATCAAATTCAAGCAGTTACAGTTGAGATTGAGTGCATCGGGGTACTGTATGTCAAAGGAAATACATTTTTTTTATTTACGCACCTATAACCAACATTTCTTGGAGTGCAACAGAAGGACTTCAAAATTGTAGCAGGAAGCAGCTGATGAGTTGTTGTGTTTGGAGGACAGAAAGTGTGGACACAATGACATTGGCCAGTTAGCTCAGTAAACTACAGCTACTCTCTGTGTATGTGTCTCTGTCTCTGTTGACCTTTTGCTGATTGTGAATTAAGTGTCGGTGAATGCTTCAGGTTCCTGGCCTTTGAAGGTTATACGGACTAGCTCTGTTCACTACGGGGCCAATAAACAGCAAGTACACAGGAAATCTAGAATCTCTCCGTCATGTGCTCTTTCCCATTTTTTTGCCCCCAGCGACCTCCTGTATCCTTCTATCTTTCTGAACATGGGATATCTTCACACCCACTCCCTGGGATATGGAGGGATGCTGAAAATGAAAAGAAAAACAATTAGTAGCGCTGATGGGCCTGTGTGAGGTAATGAAATTGCGTGTCTCATTGTAGCGTGTAATGGAGAGCAGTTTGAAGTTAATTGAGGGGAGATAGGACACTGGGCTACTGTCTGCCGGAGCATTGTGGCTGGGCTTAGGGTTTATCAGTGAGAGAATCACTGAACCCAGAAAAAAACAATTCCTTATCAGACCTCATAAATGGGAATTATCTTGCTTTAGCAGATTAGATAGCGAGATCAATTGTTATTATAATTAAATTCATATTCTTTTCATCTGTTTCTGGGTGAGGTTCATGGGCATGAAAAACCTGGCAGAGCCCCCCACTAAATCATCCAGCCAGTCAATGTACGAATCTGACTATATTTCTGTTTCATTAATTATTATAAAGGTATTTCGGGGCCTCTCCTTGAATGTAAAATTAATATTCAATTCGGTTTAACATAGTGCATTTCCATCAGCAATAGAAAAATCAAAAGATGTTGTTTTTATAATGCAGTCTGGAGAGTAAACCTTCAGAAACTTCAGTCATGGCTCTGACACTCAGGTAGTTTTCAGAAGGCGATAGAGTGCCACCTTCTGGTGGAATGATGCATGGTGTAAATGTTCTGCTCCACTAGTCTGTAGTAAGTGTCCTCATGAATGTGGCTTGTAGAGAATGAGCTTAGCAATTGGAAAACGGCCATAGGATGGTTGAAATAGCTAAACTAAAGTACATGAGTGCTTGAACCAGTAATAAAAATGTCAGCCTCCTGGTTTGACATTTTAAAAAACTTCTTTTTTTTTAATGTGCAGTCCGATATGATGCTCATGACGGTGTCACAACATATTTAACTACTGATGCTAATCTTGTGCATTTCCTTTTTCTCATGGCCCTCTTGGACTTTAGCGTTTCGTTTTGTGGCTGGAGTTCTTCCTAAGCCAGCTGCATGTATCATAAAGCCTGATAAAGGATCAAAAATGAAATAAATACTGGTTGTGGGGGTGGGGGATGTTCCTCTCGCCTCCTCACACAGTGTTGACAAAAGACAATTAAACGCAGCTTGCCTACAGTATTGATCATGTCTCCCTGATAGGCAGAGCAGAACCACAGCACCTGTATTCATTAAACAACCTGTTTAGCAACCATGCGGCGGAAGGAGAAATCAAGCTCTGTTTGTGAAACGAAGCGCCACAGGCCAAGAAACACCTGCAAGATTGCACGGAAACTTTTCAGTGGAGCGTGACGGAAGGAAGGAACCGAGAGGAAGGGGAGGACAGCTCGTGACCTTGTCTTAAGAAAAAGGGAAGAGGAAGGAAAGAAACAAACAAACCAAAAACATAAACAAAAAACTGTGTGTTTATTGCGGTAATAATTGGAACGGGACAGAGGTTATTTATTGCTTTATTGCTTTATAAACACGTGTTCCCTTTTGGGGCCTGGGGGTAAAATGTTAACAAGTTTGACTTTTCCCTGTGAAATTAAGAAATGCTTTGGCAAGTCAAATGATTCAATGAATATTAAACAGACGCTGCATATTGAGGTCTAATTTGTTTTGATAGACTTGTTTTATTTCGGGAGACTGAAGCGATTGCTTTAACCTATAGCTTACCTACTTTACATTCCGTTCGCTGCTTCCTTTCACCCTTCAGTGGTAACTCTTCACTCTAAAAACCTCATTGAAACAAGGTCATTTTCCAGCAGACAGATTATAAATGGCAGGTCTTGTAAGCATGTGCCCATAAATAGTCAGGGGATTTAAAATGCAATGTTATAGACCACCATAAGCAGTTACTTGTGTCCTAAACATTATAGCTTTCAATTATATTATGATATATTATATATATTGTTCAAGTTCATAATCCCTGGACATATACACTGTGTAACGGTTTACCAAAGGCAACTCAAATTCACTGCATTTTGCTGACAGGAAACAAAATAAAATAGTTTACAGTATGTTAGACCAGTGTTTCTCAAACTTTTATTCGGGTGACCCACTTTATAAAAATGATAAACCATCGCGACCCAATTCAGGCCTGATCTATAAATCTTGAGAGGGGCGAATTTGTGTGTAAATGAACGTGTGAAATAAACATCACTCAGAAAAAACACAATGTTCTTCATACTTTCATTTAAGATGCAAAGTTATACGTAGACTACAAGAACATTCAGGCTTTCTCATGTGGCTCAAACGTGTACTGCAGACATAAATGTTAAATTAAAAACTATGTAAGAAATTCTGCAAATTTATTTTGGCAACCCTAGTGAAACCCTCCTGTGAGCCACCTGAGGGTCCCGACCCAGTCTTTGGGAATGACTGGCTTAGGCTATACAATAATTTACCTCAGAAGAACTGCCAGACTGTTCTGGGTCAATAGGATCCTGATCGGCCCTGTGTGTAAAGGCCTTTAGACTGCAGAAATAGGGCATCAACAGAAAAGCTCAAAGATTTCCGTTTATCCTTGAGACACGAATCCGTTGTCTGGCCTGCTTTCCCACTGGTCTCCATCTTTGATGACCTCAACCCTACATCAAATCATTGGACATTGTCTCAAACAGCAAAAAGAAGAAGCAGCGTGATCCCAGTTGTCCTCATTTAATTCCCACATCTAAGGGAAGGGAATGAGTTTATGAATGAAAGCCCAATAAAAACATAGTGCTGAAGCTCTGACATGAGGGAGAGTTCAGTTTGTGCCCTGTCTCACCCTGCGTTATCCATCAACCATGACCTTGACCTGCTGCTACAGCCGAGGACATCTCTAGGGACTGCAGACATCGAAGACACAAGCAAACTGAAAGGAAGTTTTTCATATGCCATTGACTGGCCTATTCGTAGATGAAAGGCTGCACTGTGGATTGATTTTTTTTCTGCTTTTCAGCAGGGGGTGACCTTTGGCTGCAAGTCTGGTATCAACTGAACTCTGACAAAAGGGTCGAAGAAATGCTTGAGGGAAAATGTGAGGGACAGTTTTCCAAGATGGGGCAACGGTTTTCCAAGAGGCAAAGAGATTTAGGGTCATGTGTAAGGGTTCGCCTCAAAAAATGTGTCAGGAAAGGGCTTTGTTGTGCTCGTAAATAACTAGTTTCTATGACATGCGCGCTTGGTTTTGGCTCGACTATTTTCAACATGGCGGCTGGGTCACAAACTTTCTCACTAATCAGAAAGAAATATGTTTCTGAAAACATTTGAGGCGAGTGCGCCTGACATTTAGCAGGCCTGTCTGTCTGTGTGTAAAACCACATTTTCCTCCTCAAGTGGCATCACAACTTTAAAACATATCAGTAATTTAAAAAGAAAAACAAATTAATTGCTATGGCGCCCGTTACACATGTCCATGAAAGCCCAGACCCAACATCATCAGCGGAAGTAACAATTCCAAAATCGGTCCGCCTTGTTCCCTGTAAAATGCCTAATCCTGAACAGAGGCGCCGGATTCATTTCAAAAGTGTGTGCGTGTGTGTGTGTGTGTGTGTGTGTGTGTGTGTGTGTGTGTGTGTGTGTGTGTGTGACACCTTTACCACTACCTTCTCACCAAGCTGATCTGCTCCGTCGCTCAACCAAACACTCGCTATGCACTCATTACGCTACTCTTATAACAACGTAATATGTAAATATCTGGATTGAACTTAAACCCGATCTTGGCCATTTTCACAGGATAGTACTGCGAGCATCAGAGCTCGGCGTGGCATGACATTTTACACGTTGTTTTCCTCATTTACTCTCATTCGCAATTCGAAACAGGGGTGTAAATTGGGGGGCCACTGCCCTTTTGAACCCCCTACATCTGGCCCCCTTCGGACCCAATATGTTTGGCGAGGTTGTCAAACATCTGACTCAAAAAAAACAATTATCTGCACCTTTATTTCCGTTGGCAATCATTTACATAATATGCTAAAAAATTACCAATTTGTATGTGAACTGGCAAAAAAGTAGCAAATGGAGACCTATTTTGATGCAGCCAATTACATCTGTCATAAAGCAGTAACGTCAGTGTTATATCATAGGAAGTTTGTCTGTCTAATAAGCACTTTTGAAGCATACTGGCTCTTTAACTCACACTTACACCTTCACTCTTTAGTCTCCAAAATAAAACTGTTCATGATAATCTCGTAAGTGCAAGTGGAAAATCACCAGTGAGACATTACAAATCGTTCATGTTCTGTTCTCTAGCTTGAGACTTGCTTCGTCACATTTTGTATTAGGAAATATTTAGGATAAATAGTACACTTGCTCACCCATAGAGAACACTTCTCTCCTTGAGATCTGTAAAAAAAATTACACCGTGGCATTTGCTCCTTTTTTCAAAAACAACATCCTTTGCTTATTAAGGTGTTCTTTTTCTATGACACAGGGTCGCTAGCACAGAGGAGCTTCAAAGAGCAAACACAGGCTTATTAACTGTTAGTCATGGATCAGGGCATTTGCAGTCCACAATGATCCTTGAAAAAGCCCACAGTGTATTACTTTGAACTTGGTCTTGCCCTCTTTTTCCCACTTCTTGTGAGCAAGGTTGATTATTAATGGCCTTTTTATTCGTTGCCTGAAGACATGCAGGAGGTATGAAGACAGGTTTATGGATTTATAGGTATGTAATTGAGCATTTTCTGATTATGTCATCTTTCTATTTTTAACATAATTACAAGGGTAGTTCGATAAGGTACCATTTGGTATATCATTGTATTTTGCCCCTTTGGGGCGAGACAGCAAGGTTGCTACATTGGTGACCATGCATCACGATAGTTTCCTCAGAGGTGGGTATTTGAACGCACTTGAACTCAGGATAGGCCTTATCAACAGATGGACAACTCCCATCCGGTAATTCCAGGGCCATCTTAAAATAGAAGCCTTTGAATGCAGGGCTCAGCAATGACGATTGCCTGCTTGCCTGGGGCAAGTAAAATGCCAAGTTGGGCTGATAAATCTAGCCACTCACTTTCTTGATAAGGCAAGTAGATAGAAAAGAATCAAACACACCATTTTTCCAGAGCTAATGAGGGAAGTAAGTAAGGCGTGAGCCATCTCACTCTTTGTCATCTCTGTTGAGAGTTGCAGATGTGCAGAACTGATGTGTGCGAGCAAGCATTTAAATTTCTGAAAACAGGAGTTTAGTTGGGTGAATTAGAGATAGAGAATACAGGCGAAACAGATTTATTTACTTAAATAAAGATTAAACATGACAATCAACTTTGGCGTGAGCATAAACCACTATAAATCACAAAGGCAACCTCAACAAATTGACTTTCCAGATCCGTGTGCTATTAGTGAGTGGGTAGAATACATTAGCAAGTGGCCCAATGTTAAGGTGTCAGATCTCTGTATTTGGTGGAAAAACCTAGCGTGTAATGTTACACCAACAGAACTTTAGGAGCACTAAATACTTTCAACGCTGTCATCTGTGTTCATGTTCAAAACGTCAAGTATCTTAACAGATGAAGACTTTTGAGTTTTTTAATGGGCTCTACAAATTCAGTCCAGTGGTAGTCAGCGCGTTTAATGAATTGCAGCCATATACGCAGCCGGTGATTTGGTGTGCGGATCGCGTTAGCTGGTGACTCTCAGTCGAATGTGTCTGTTGTTGTTGTTGTAGTGACGGCAGCTGAAAACACAAACAGAAAGTGTAGAGCTCCTCGTAAAAGCCTTCAATCAATTTTAATTACATACTCATCATACATGTTTATTCTCTTTCAACCATTTGAAAGTTACTGCAAGCAACCACAGACTCATACGGCCAAAAGTCGCCAGCCCTCTGAACCCCAAAACCAGATGGCGAAATCGAAAAGCATGTTTTTCTTCAAACAATCACTAAAACTACATCGTTGATCCTCATTATCATCAGATTTTCATCTTTCCGACAGCCCTTGAACACGACAAAATATTGTTTGTTCTTTATATATTGTACATATTAAGATGTTGTCATTTTTGTATGAGATTGTTTGAGATGTTTTTATGTTTTGTTTGTTTGTAATGTCTTGCCGCCTGGTCGTCATTGTAAATGAGAACTGGTTCTCAATTGACTTGTCTGGTTAAATAAAGGTAAAACAAAATAAACATGTGGGACGAACGCTTCAGTCAGAAGAAACAACCAAAACGAAGCTTGAAATTGGGATATTTTATTCGACATGTTTCATTTAAAATCTCGCCCCAAATAAACCTATTTCTTTAACCAGATACTGTACAAAACATAAAATTCTTCAGTCTTCAGCGCAACCAGGAAACCATGATTAAATCGACTGAGACCAACAGTCAAGTGACAATTCCCTGTAACTTGGACTGAACTGCAGACTGCTGAACACATTGAGGAGAGAGACAAGAGGACGTAAGAAGAGGTTGCAAAGACGTAAACTACCTGTATACAGCAGGAAGATTTTGGATATACCGATTCCACTGTTTTCCAATATTTATAAAAAAAATTATCAAAGAAATTCAACTTGCGGTTTGTTTGTTTTTTAAATGATTTATGGTATTGGAACTGTTATACTGCACAAAAGACATTTTTGAGTTCTCTGTACAGTTTACATAGAGGTGCAGAACAAGGCCACAGAGAGTAAAAAACAGGAGCAAAAAACACCCCGAAACTGCTTGGGGTCCCAAGTGGTCACTTGTTAAACTAAAACACCTGAACTGAAACAATCCTGTTGGAATTCTGTAGAACTTGAGTACGCTGGAATATCGACAACCGAACACGCAGCAACAAATACTTTAACGCTGTTTTAATTTAATGTTTAAAGCGTGTCAACTCGTCTGGGTGGCTGGGGCAAAATGGCACTTCAGTTGCTAACACACGTACACATAATTTGTTGTATAAAAGGGTATAAAAGGGTCTATAGGGGCATGTGAAAATGTGACTAGCCCAGGCAAGTGAAAAAAAAACATAAACGTTGAACCCTGCTTTAATATTCATTATACTGTTATGCATTTGCCTATTTGGGTGTACAATTTCCCAATTTACGAGGCACCGTACCAAGTATGTGTAAAGTAAAAGGCAACAAGTTACTGAGTTACGACACATTAACAGAATGAAGCCAGGCATACAGCATATATACTGTATATTTGCTGCCTTGGAGGGTAAACCTGGATTTTTGACTAGACATTGCGGAGCCGTACATCTACTTGGTTTCCCATTTAAGCCTCTGAAGACATCAGTACCTGCTCTGTACATACCTCTGTGGGTCCATTTATAAGTAACTCACTGTCTGTGGCATTCATCACACACCTTAGACACCTAAGACACACTGAGATAAAACCTTATCTGTTATGAAATCAGGCTGGGATCTTTTTACTGTAGATTATCTTTATAGTTAAGATAGTTACTGCATTGCTGTCTTTTTACCCACAATACTCTGGATATACAGTAATATTTTGTAACTGATACCCAACAATGACCCTCTTTTATAGGTTGGACAGTTTTTAAGAGCTCTAATATTTGTTTTGGTCCACCCTCTCTATTGATGCATACCGCCGGGCTTCAGGAATGCCGCAATCTTGAATCAGACAGCACCTCCCACACAAAGTGTCTTTCTTATCACTCTTTCTCCACCTGTTGTTACAGTGTGCGCTGCTATCTAGCTCACATACACTAAATGTACTCGAGAAGACACTTCTTGAAGCTTGTTTTCTTTTACAACAACTATCAGGTCATAATGCACGCATGCCTCTTTTTGTACTTCCAAGACCATGGATTGCATAAGTTGACACTCTTCATGGGTCATCTTTTCTCTTATCTTTGCCAAGTGTGTGATGCTTAGCTTTGATTTGCAAAAGAAAATGATCTTGTCATCCTTTTACTGCATGATTGTCTGAACAGAACACATTATCAAATACCTTTGAAAGTTAGTTGAGTAATCTCTTTACATGTTCAAAGCTAAATCTTTAATAATGAAACAGGGATTTTTTTTTTACCCTGTACAATGCTTCAATAGTTGTAGATTGCAGACTTTACCTTTACCATTTCACTTTTCATCATTCATCAAATTTTTACCAGTAAATATGGCAAACAATTGCTGTATTGACAAACCAATTCACTCGTTATTAAGTATGAACCCTGACCTTGCCTATCACTATTTACTGTAACTGTGTCAGCTGCTGATGTCACTCTTGGAATATTCCTACGCCACAGTCCAACCCCTTATTGTCTTCCTGTCCACCAGTCCTCGCTCTCCACCCACTGCTGAGGTTACCTGCTGAGGTGGGGGGTGGACGTGGCCTTTAATGCTTAAAAACACGCCTTCTGTTCTGAGGAGGACTCAATAGGGCCAACACCTCTGTGTGCTAGCAGTTAAAGGGTCACATAAGCTGCGTTTCCACACAGGGGCACAACAGTTACTGCTCATCGTTCATTCTTCAACTCATCAAACAGAGAGAGTATTAGAGACGGGAGAGGAGCTGAGACGCTGCCGTTAAAGGATCAGCCATGCTTGGAGGCATCCCCACAAATTTGTTAGTCACAGTGACTCTACTCTTTGTAACTCAGACAGGGACTCAGTGCAGGTGGGTGTCAAGATAATTCAGCTTTCAACTGTCAAATTTTAGCTGATGTGTTACTTGAAATATTGTTATACTGATGATATTTATTTCATAATGTGAATCTGGAATCATCGTTTTGTTTTTAGGGCAATAAGATGTTTTATCAATTATTGGCAAAAAATAAAAGGAATCATTGTTTTCCTATTTCAGGGCGGAAATTGACTTTTCATTAGTTACTTTACCAGATTGGAGGACAAATTCAGGTATGACGTTTCACAATTACTAAGACTTGTAGATACTCCATAAGCACTACAATTTCTTGAATACAAATGTTTCACAACAACAAGGATTAAATAAACAGACATAAACAGACAGAGATACATGCATACTGTACATAATACAATATTTAACCCATTATTTTTTCCTTTCATAGAATATGTTACACAGTGTTTCTACGACAGACACAACCATCTGATTTGTGACTGGAACCAACAATCAGGTACAGAAGATTAATGCATAACATCACAGCAATTGATTTCATTAATTAAATCTAATAATAAAATTGAAAGCCAAATGTGTTTTTTTAAAGTCATCAAGATAGGTTACAGTACAGTTCAGATAGATTTCGCTTTGACACCAAGAGATAACTTGATTGTAGTAAACTTTAATTTTGTCCCAACCCTTCGGAGGGGATTTGGAACATCGGTCCACAGTTCTGTTTTAATCTACAGACAGGCTGTGCCTCGCCGCGTATCACAAACTGATCTGAGGCAGGCTAATAATGTTTTATAGTCTGATGCTCTCCCAGGGGCAATTGAAGTAGAGGGCCTGCACTAAAGGCTTAAATTTAGCACAAAACACTTTAAACGGCAATTTTGCATTTTACGATGATTGCACCACAACAGATGTGCTTCTTGTTTTACTGCAATAACAAAGAAGAGGGAATGGTTTGCTATTTCTGATGTGATTAAAATTATGATGCAACATAAAAGCTCATTCCTAACCTGCGTAGTTAAAAATATATTTCACCGTTTATATTGTGTGATTTAAAAAGAAGCGGGGTGGTCATTGTCATTGAATTTGTACCAAAAGTGTTACATTGGACCCATTTAAAAAATGACTTTGGTCGCTTTTTATTATGTGGATGAAAGCATTTAGTGTATTACAATTTCTTACTGTTCTTTTCACCTACAGACGATGGCGTAGGGACTGTTTTAGAGAGTGGCCCACTGAGGCTGGAGGGCGAGGCCTGTCTAGAGTTTTGGTACTTATCCCCAGCTGCAACTAATGGGACAGAACTTCGTGCTCTGCTGAAGAGCAGCATTGGTCTCACAGAAATCTGGACCTTGCCTGCCCTTCCCAGGGATGCTTGGAGACAAGTGTTTGTTCCCTTGGACGTCATCAAACCAGGGACTCGGGTAAAATAGACAACAACCACATACCTATAATTAAACTGTATTGGGGAATTAAAATATAACATTGTTTATATTCAAATCGATAATCTGCTTTTACATCAGGTCGTAGTCGAAGCAGTGTCCATGGAGGGACAGTTCACATTTAACCAGATGGGTGTAAGGAGAGGCTCATGTGGTAAATATTTGTTTGCTCTTCTTTTACTATATTAAGAACAATTCGTTCAATTAAATATCATTACTGTCGTAACACTTATCAGGGAAACTGCAAAATGTAATATTTCACAAAATCAGTGTTACTAATCAGTTATTAATAGCCATTCCTAAGTGATAGTTTACTCAGTCACATTCCCCACAGGACCCCAGTGTGAATCTGACACAGAGTTATGGACAGATGAGTCCACCCGCTGCCTCTGTCCTGGTGGCCAGCTTTCTTGCTTTCCCTCTCAGTGCCCTAAGGGCCAAATCTGCGGTCCTCAAATAGGAGGATCCAGTGGGATTTCCGCCTCTGGGACTTGCACCATACACAGTCACACAGACTGCAGCACTTTTGATGGAGAGGTGCTCCGCTTCATGGCACCCTGCACCTACACGCTGGCTAAGACCTGCTCAGCCTCTGAGGCCATGCCCATGTTCACTGTGGAAGTGGTCAATGAGCACAACTGGAACTCATCTCTGCCGACTGTTCAGCAGGTCATTGTGGACATAGGGAACTTCAGAGTGACCCTGCTGAAAAGGCAGACACACCGGGTTGTGGTGAGTCACTCTAAAAAGGGGATAGAAATTTAGGAAGACAGCGATCCATTTCTGATGCCTATAATATCTGCCAATACATTATATGAAAAATTCTAAAATATCATGGTCTATTACAAAGGGAGGCTAGTTTTCTCTTGTGTTTATACAACAATAGTTCTGAGCATAAACGTCCAAATAAGAAGTTTTTTTAGATTCTGCTTTAGAAACCACAACCATGCTGTCTTTAACACATTTTTGACACTGGTTTATGTTCAGTTTACTCAGCTAAGCTGTTTATCCGATTGACAACCCACATTGAGTGTCGACAATGAGTATTTTTTTATCATAATGTCCTGGACTTATCTGCCTTATCAATTCCCAAAGATATAACTATCTCCAGAGTGCTGCTTTTGTGCATACTGTCTTGTACAGTAAATCCATGTTGCGGATGACAGTCAGTAAGGATGTCTAAAACTGACACTGTTCTTCAGGTTAATGGGGTCTGGAAGAAGCTTCCACTGAGACTCGGCAGTGGCACTGTCAACATCAAGAGCAACCCCGCTGCTGTTGAACTGGGCACCAGTTTTGGTCTTTCGGTCTCATTCGACAACGCTGGTGCCATCCATGTCAATCTGCCGTCCACTTACTCTGACAAAGTCTGTGGCTTGTGCGGAAACTATAACCACGTCAGAGGAGACGACTTCAGAAAGCCCGATGGAACGACTGCCCAAGATGCTACAGCTTTGGCTGAGAGCTGGCAATCTGGGCAAGCCATCTCCTCCTGTGAAACCATTCTATTACCTCATCAGTGTGACCCACTGGAGATAGCCGAGTATGCCAGTGAGCTGTACTGTGGAGGCCTCCTCTCTAGCACTGGGCCCTTTGCTGGCTGCCTATCAGTTCTGGGGGCAGAGAGCTACTTCAGGGGCTGTGTGGTCGGCATGTGCTCTGCCCACGGTGACCCAGCGGTACTATGTGAGGCATTACAGGTGTACGCTAATATCTGCCAGGAGGCTGGAATCTCCATACCCATATGGAGGAACTCTACATTCTGCCGTATGTAGCTTTATTGCTTCCTGCTTTTATTTCTTTGCCCAATGTCATTAAAATATGGAAAATAGTGGCAAATGATGAATGTAATAATACAATTACAGGTAAGTTCATGCCCTTTGATCTTTCCACCCTTCTCTTGCACTCCTCTCAGCCCTACAGTGTGGTGAGAACAGCCACTATAACTCATGTGCCGATGGCTGTCCGGAAGTATGCTCCAGTTTGGATATAGTCGGCTCCTGTGAAAGCTGTGAGGAAAGATGCGAGTGCGACTCCGGCTTAAAGCTCAGTGGGGGAAAGTGTGTCCCAGCAGAGGACTGTGGGTGCTGGTACAATGGAAATCACTATGAGGTAAGTGAGTTCGATGAGCGGATAACAATTTTATATTCACCTCTTCACTTCCACAGCGCTGAAATGTATAACACAACTCCCTTTTGCCTGCAGAAAGGAGCAACGTTCTCGAAGGGAGAGTGTGAGCAACGGTGTCAGTGCATGGGCAATAATGACATGCAATGCACCTCAATGCAATGCGCAGACAACGAGGTTTGCAAGGTCAAGGGTGGGGTGAAAGGCTGCTTTCCTTTCAAACCTGCCACCTGCAGCGTGTATGGTGATCCACACTATATCACCTTTGACGGGATGGCATATGACTTTCAAGGGGGCTGCAGTTACACGCTGACTACCACGTGCTCAGAAGAAAGCTCAGTCCAGTTCACTGTGATTGGACACAACATGCACTCCGCCCTTCAGAACTTCACCCGATCCAAGCTTGAAGCTGTGGCTCTTCAGGTTGATGATCTAAACCTCACCCTGAATCAGAGTGGAGAGGTCTATGTAAGCATGAAAACTCTTGTAGTTACACGACATATCAAACAATCTCACCTCTTTTATAGCATGTGAATCAGAGGCTGTTTTGCACATGTTCCAGTTCATACAAATTAGTCACCTGAAAGTGGCCAGTTTATTGGATCCAGAGTGTTATTGTTCTGTATTATCTACTGTAATTCATTAATGACTGAGGCTAATGACCTTAGTATCAGAACACCCATGTTTATAGGGGTCAGTTATTACTCTGTGTCGGGTCATTGGGGGAAGTAACTTGTTTGTCGTCTGGGATTGTCCTCTTTTAAAGGTGAATAATAGCCCTGTCCAACTCCCCTATTCCACCAATGGTACATACGGCTCAGTATGGGTCTACCTGAAGAAAAACTATATTATCCTGGAGACAACCTTTGGCCTCAGAATGATGATAGATGCACGGAACAGACTCTTCCTTCAGGTGGATGAGCGCTACAAGTATGAACTGTGTGGGCTGTGTGGCACCTACTCTGAACGCCAGGACGATGACTTCATAGCACCAGGAGGCCAAAATGCTACTGGGCCATTTGAGTTTGGTGAAAGCTGGAAGGTGCCAGGCAATAATGAGTAAGCTATTCTACTATAAAGGATAACATTATACCTGCTAAACATCAGCATGTTAGCATTATCAATGCGAGCATGTTAGCATACTGATGATAGCATTTGGCACAACCTGGTAAACATTTATTTTCATTTATGCTTTTAAAACCATTTGATCAATAAATAATTAAGTATTAATGCATAGATTATTACACATTAATAAACCTTATTATGTTTTATTCTGAAGTGAAACAATACATTCAAATGTCTAGATGTTTATTTCATTGTCTAAACTTTTTCCTCCAGTTGTATTTCCCATCCAAATGATCCCAGACTCTGTGATGATGATGAGGAGGATGAAGCCTACAATGAGTGTTTCACCTTACTAGGGGACGCCTTCAAATCCTGCCATGAACTCATTCACCCAAACATCTACCTCAATAGTTGTGTGTATGACTACTGCGCCACCAATGGTGACCAACACACCCTATGTGAATCTCTCAAGTCCTACGCAGCAGCATGCCAGGTTGCAGGAGTGGAGCTGCCCCACTGGCAGACAAACACAGCCTGTGGTGAGTGTTTGAGTCAGACATGGAGATGATGATGATGATGATGATGATGACTGTGTGGCTACTCTGTAAATATGTGTGATATTTTGTTATGACTAAATTAATAGAATGTTTTTACAGAATAAAATGTGTTGATCTATTGGCACTAAAGGTCATAACATCTATTGCTGTAAAAACATCAGGTTTTACAAGAGTACATTTGAACACATCATGATGGGGTTATAATTTACCTTTGCCCAATATCCCTTTTTTACTGAGTGTCTGATGAAGTTAGTTTTTTTAAGCTTTTTCTTCCACGGCACCCATGGCTTGCAGTTCAGACAAATTGCAAGGTTTATGTCTTCTTCACCCGCACATAAGAACTTCCACACCGACGACATCTTGTGTGGGTGTTTGTGACTGTGACATTACTCTCTGCGCCGTTGTGTGCCACCATCAAACTGTCAAGCCAATTGAAACCATCCGGTTTCAATGGGCTTATGATCAATTGGTGCAACTCTAGCTGCTGTTTTTCATTGTTTAGATTATGACACATGCCCATTGCATCAACAAACTAGGCAACTACCTAGAGCCCTGCCTGAGCCAATCATTGTTTTGTTTCAGTGATTCGTCATTGATATAAGTAGGAATGTGAATTTTCTTTGCTCAGCTTTTCTTTTTTATATTTCTTGTTTACCGGATAGCATTAATCGGTCAAAACATTTTTTGTTGGTTAATGGTTAACCAGTTAACTATTAGCATTCCAACATATAAGCAAAGTTTTAGAAAGCACATGGTTATCTGATGGGGTTGCCTAACTCAATATATCTCCTAGGGTGCCAAAAAGGCTAAAATGGTGAACTCATTTCCTTTTTTTTTTTTTTGTTTGTTTGTTTGGCTTTTTCTTTTGTCATTGTCCCCATTTCAGCTGACCCCCCAACCACTGCAACTCTTCCAACACGTCCAACTCCTCCCTCTACAACATCAGATCAGACTCGTAAGGGCACTCAGGGTTGGAAAAGGTTTATCTGTAACTGGTTTGTATTATCAGTGGCATAATACAGCTCATAATACTTATCATTTCCATTGTGTTTATATGATTTTTCATAGTCTGTCCCATAAACTGTGACTTTGAAACAAATCTGTGTGGGTGGGAGCAACTCGTACAGGACAGTTTTGATTGGAAAAGACATTCAGGACCCACCCCATCAAGCTTAACTGGACCAAACCAAGACCACACTACTGGAGGTACACCCAATGTCAGGCTACACTATCACATATGTTGTGTTGTTGCATTGGCATTTCATCATTCATGTTTAATGTGCTATTTTTCAACTTTCTCCAGCTGGTTTCTACATGTATATTGAGGGAAATAATGTATCCCATGGAGATTCAGCTCGTCTGTGGAGCTCAATGTGCCATTATAATGGCCCACTCTGCCTGAACTTCTGGTACCATATGTATGGTTCAGCCACAGCCATGGCCCTTAATATCTACCTGCTGAAAGACAATAAAGCTACCAAGCTCTGGGTCATGATGAACAACCAGGGACCAGAATGGCATGCAGGAATTGTTGACATTGAAGTGTCTGGTCCATTCCAAGTACGTCTGACACTATATGAAGACAATATATATATATATATATAAATATAAATATAAAAGATGACCTTATTATATACAAAGAAACTTTATACTTTACTACTACCTCTTTCAGATCATAGTTGAGGGAATTCGAGGATCTAATGCTCTATCAGATGTGGCCATCGATGACATTTCCATCCACTTTGGCTCATGCTCAGGTACATTCACCTCTAACTAAAAAGAAGAACAAAACATTCTAAATTTGATTAATGATATAATAATATAATCCAATGGTGCAAATAAATCAATAAATCATGGCCATAACAGATATCTCATGGTTTAAACAACATCAATAATGACGTTCTTTAGGTAGCTTCCCTGGCCTGATCCGTGGAACTGAGACTCCATCCACAACTGCGAAAGTCCTCCCCTCACTCCCAAGTAAGTGCACAGGAAGCTATATTTTATGGGCCACTTGTTTCTCCATCAAAAAGCTGAAGTGTGGTTACAAATTAACATTTATGTCAAGTGACTAGTGCAATTTCTCATGGTAACTCAAGTTAAAGATTGTCTAAATTTTTAGGAAGTTGCACAAGGGCCTCAACATTTAGTTCATGTTTGCAAATGTTTCCCTTTTAGTCTGCAAAATAGACTGTAGCTTCAACAGCAACCTTTGTAGCTGGAATCAGATGGTGACGGATGCTTTTGACTGGACATGGCAAAGTGGTTCCACCCCAACCTTGATGACTGGGCCATCTGCTGGTCACACTGGTGGTAATATACTCTTTCTCTAATATTCTAAATGGTGACAAATAATTTACAGAGGGAAGGAAAATCTATATCTCACAATATAAAGTGTATTGACAATTTGTGTCATTTTATTTCTGTTTTCTAGATGGTCACTATCTTTACATTGAGGCCAGCAGTGTGACACATGGAGACACAGCTCGTCTCATCAGCTCTGAGTGTTCTGACTCTGGACCTCAGTGTCTGCAGTTCTGGTACCATATGTATGGCTCAGCAGATACAATGGGCCTCCATGTTTACCTGCTCCAGAACAGATTAGCTGATGCTGTTTTTTGGAAGAGAAATGACCAAGGAAATATGTGGCAACTGGCTCAGGTGGACATCACAACAACTGGAGCTTTCCAGGTTAGACACCTTCCACCAGGCACTGATGATTAGATGATTTAAAGATCGTTAGTCAATTATGTTGTAATGATAAAATATTAACTATAAGAGAGATCTTAACAAATATTTTCCCCCCCTAACTTAAGATCATCATTGAGGGGCGTAGAGGCTCCAACGAAGAGTCTGATGTGGCAATAGATGATGTAAAGCTTTATCGTGGCCGATGCTCTGGTAAGTACCACTAAACCCTAAAAAACATTTATCTTAAGGCTCTGTAGCTTGATAATGTTTGAAATATTTGCAGGTATTAACCTTTCTGAAACTGTTGCAGATGTGAGTGGTGTTGTGACAACAAGTCCTCCTAAACTTGATGGAAACACAACTCCTCCAATTGTCCCAGAGCCAACCACTGCAGCTCCACAGCCTCCTGTGGTCAATGTTACTGCTCAGCTCCCCAATACAGCTCAGCCCCCTGCAGAAAATGTCACCAGACCTCCAACAGTGGAAGCACAAACTGACTTCATTAATGGGGAAAATGTTACTGATGCTCCAGATAACAGACCACCACCACACTCAGGTACAGTGCTAACCACAGCAGCACTTTTAGACAGCTGGTTTTGGGACCTTCACAGTTTATTTTTTCTACATCCAGTTTTTGTGATTTCCTGTAATCTAGTGTCTGACTTTTGTTCCCAGTATGCCAACTCAACTGCAATTTTGAACAAGATCTATGTCAGTGGAATCAACTTCTTACTGATGTTTTTGATTGGACAAGATATAGTGGCTCCACTCCTACTATGATGACTGGGCCTTCTTCAGATCACACCACGGGAGGTAATTAAAGATATAATAAATAAAGACGCCCAGCAAAGTTGGTAGAACTGTCAGCACACTCTTCGCAAGTTTGACATCTGCCACAGTCACACTTATAACTAGCAAAAAAAACAATTGTTGGTCGTTGAAGTAGTTCTTACTTGTCAAACCACAATGGCAGGCTGTCTGAACTGATGTACTGTATTTTATCTAGATAATATATTTCCTTTAGGATGTACCAGTAAAGTTGCTCATGAATGAAATCATTTTTTTGTCTTTCACTATTATAAAGACATTTGCATTGTCAACATTTAGCAACCAGTTTTAGCTGCAACATGACATGCCTTGAAGTTATAACAGGGTTTCCACCAGAAAACTTGTTCTCGGAGGAGTGGTTTGTCACTAGAATGCAAACGCTGGTCCACCTTAAAAGTCAGCCCACCTTAAGTGCGCCGAAGCTGAAGTTGTCACGGGGCGCCAGACTTGTACTACACTGGCAGAAACCTTGTATAACATTATCTAAAAAAACTTTAAAATATGCTGTACATTACTTTAACTCACCTACCTCTTATGTCCTTACCCAGATGGACACTATCTTTACATCGAAGCCAACAGCGCATCAAATGGAGACACAGCTCGTCTCATCAGCTCTGAGTGTTCTGACTCTGGACCACAGTGTCTGCAGTTCTGGTACCATATGTATGGCTCAGCAGATACAATGGGCCTCCATGTCTACTTGTTCCAGGACAGATTAGCCAATGCTGTTTGGTGGAAAAGAAATGACCAAGGAAATATGTGGCAACTGGCACAGGTGGACATCACAACAACTGGAGCTTTCCAGGTTAGACACCTTCCACCAGACACTGATGATTAGATGATTTAAAGATCGTTAGTCAATTATGTTGTAATGATAAAATATTAACTATAAGAGAGATCTTAACAAATATTTTCCCCCCTAACTTAAGATCATCATTGAGGGGCGTAGAGGCTCCAACGAAGAGTCTGATGTGGCAATAGATGATGTAAAGCTTCATCGTGGCCGATGCTCTGGTAAGTACCACTAAACCCTAAAAAACATTTATCTTAAGGCTGTGTAGCTTGATAATGTTTGAAATATTTGCAGGTATTAACCTTTCTGAAACTGTTGCAGATGTGAGTGGTGTTGTGACAACAAGTCCTCCTAAACTTGATGGAAACACAACTCCTCCAATTGTCCCAGAGCCAACCACTGCAGCTCCACAGCCTCCTGTGGTCAATGTTACTGCTCAGCTCCCCAATACAGCTCAGCCCCCTGCAGCAAATGTCACCAGACCTCCAACAGTGGAAGCACAAACTGACTTCATTAATGGGGAAAATGTTACTGATGCTCCAGATAATAGACCACCACCACACTCAGGTACAGTGCTAACCAGAGCAGCACTTTTAGACAGCTGGTTTTGGGACCTTCACAGTTTATTTTTTCTACATCCAGTTTTTGTGATTTCCTGTAATCTAGTGTCTGACTTTTGTTCCCAGTATGCCAACTCAACTGCAATTTTGAACAAGATCTATGTCAGTGGAATCAACTTCTTACTGATGTTTTTGATTGGACAAGATATAGTGGCTCCACTCCTACTATGATGACTGGGCCTTCTTCAGATCACACCACGGGAGGTAATTAAAGATATAATAAATAAAGACGCCCAGCAAAGTTGGTAGAACTGTCAGCACACTCTTCGCAAGTTTGACATCTGCCACAGTCACACTTATAACTAGCAAAAAAAACAATTGTTGGTCGTTGAAGTAGTTCTTACTTGTCAAACCACAATGGCAGGCTGTCTGAACTGATGTACTGTATTTTATCTAGATAATATATTTCCTTTAGGATGTACCAGTAAAGTTGCTCATGAATGAAATCATTTTTTTGTCTTTCACTATTATAAAGACATTTGCATTGTCAACATTTAGCAACCAGTTTTAGCTGCAACATGACATGCCTTGAAGTTATAACAGGGTTTCCACCAGAAAACTTGTTCTCGGAGGAGTGGTTTGTCACTAGAATGCAAACGCTGGTCCACCTTAAAAGTCAGCCCACCTTAAGTGCGCCGAAGCTGAAGTTGTCACGGGGCGCCAGACTTGTACTACACTGGCAGAAACCTTGTATAACATTATCTAAAAAAACTTTAAAATATGCTGTACATTACTTTAACTCACCTACCTCTTATGTCCTTACCCAGATGGACACTATCTTTACATCGAAGCCAACAGCGCATCAAATGGAGACACAGCTCGTCTCATCAGCTCTGAGTGTTCTGACTCTGGACCACAGTGTCTGCAGTTCTGGTACCATATGTACGGCTCAGCAGATACAATGGGCCTCCATGTCTACTTGTTCCAGGACAGATTAGCCAATGCTGTTTGGTGGAAAAGAAATGACCAAGGAAATATGTGGCAACTGGCACAGGTGGACATCACAACAACTGGAGCTTTCCAGGTTAGACACCTTCCACCAGACACTGATGATTAGATGATTTAAAGATCGTTAGTCAATTATGTTGTAATGATAAAATATTAACTATAAGAGAGATCTTAACAAATATTTTCCCCCCTAACTTAAGATCATCATTGAGGGGCGTAGAGGCTCCAACGAAGAGTCTGATGTGGCAATAGATGATGTAAAGCTTTATCGTGGCCGATGCTCTGGTAAGTACCACTAAACCCTAAAAAACATTTATCTTAAGGCTGTGTAGCTTGATAATGTTTGAAATATTTGCAGGTATTAACCTTTCTGAAACTGTTGCAGATGTGAGTGGTGTTGTGACAACAAGTCCTCCTAAACTTGATGGAAACACAACTCCTCCAATTGTCCCAGAGCCAACCACTGCAGCTCCACAGCCTCCTGTGGTCAATGTTACTGCTCAGCTCCCCAATACAGCTCAGCCCCCTGCAGCAAATGTCACCAGACCTCCAACAGTGGAAGCACAAACTGACTTCATTAATGGGGAAAATGTTACTGATGCTCCAGATAATAGACCACCACCACACTCAGGTACAGTGCTAACCAGAGCAGCACTTTTAGACAGCTGGTTTTGGGACCTTCACAGTTTATTTTTTCTACATCCAGTTTTTGTGATTTCCTGTAATCTAGTGTCTGACTTTTGTTCCCAGTATGCCAACTCAACTGCAATTTTGAACAAGATCTATGTCAGTGGAATCAACTTCTTACTGATGTTTTTGATTGGACAAGATATAGTGGCTCCACTCCTACTATGATGACTGGGCCTTCTTCAGATCACACCACGGGAGGTAATTAAAGATATAATAAATAAAGACGCCCAGCAAAGTTGGTAGAACTGTCAGCACACTCTTCGCAAGTTTGACATCTGCCACAGTCACACTTATAACTAGCAAAAAAAACAATTGTTGGTCGTTGAAGTAGTTCTTACTTGTCAAACCACAATGGCAGGCTGTCTGAACTGATGTACTGTATTTTATCTAGATAATATATTTCCTTTAGGATGTACCAGTAAAGTTGCTCATGAATGAAATCATTTTTTTGTCTTTCACTATTATAAAGACATTTGCATTGTCAACATTTAGCAACCAGTTTTAGCTGCAACATGACATGCCTTGAAGTTATAACAGGGTTTCCACCAGAAAACTTGTTCTCGGAGGAGTGGTTTGTCACTAGAATGCAAACGCTGGTCCACCTTAAAAGTCAGCCCACCTTAAGTGCGCCGAAGCTGAAGTTGTCACGGGGCGCCAGACTTGTACTACACTGGCAGAAACCTTGTATAACATTATCTAAAAAAACTTTAAAATATGCTGTACATTACTTTAACTCACCTACCTCTTATGTCCTTACCCAGATGGACACTATCTTTACATCGAAGCCAACAGCGCATCAAATGGAGACACAGCTCGTCTCATCAGCTCTGAGTGTTCTGACTCTGGACCACAGTGTCTGCAGTTCTGGTACCATATGTACGGCTCAGCAGATACAATGGGCCTCCATGTCTACTTGTTCCAGGACAGATTAGCCAATGCTGTTTGGTGGAAAAGAAATGACCAAGGAAATATGTGGCAACTGGCACAGGTGGACATCACAACAACTGGAGCTTTCCAGGTTAGACACCTTCCACCAGACACTGATGATTAGATGATTTAAAGATCGTTAGTCAATTATGTTGTAATGATAAAATATTAACTATAAGAGAGATCTTAACAAATATTTTCCCCCCTAACTTAAGATCATCATTGAGGGGCGTAGAGGCTCCAACGAAGAGTCTGATGTGGCAATAGATGATGTAAAGCTTTATCGTGGCCGATGCTCTGGTAAGTACCACTAAACCCTAAAAAACATTTATCTTAAGGCTGTGTAGCTTGATAATGTTTGAAATATTTGCAGGTATTAACCTTTCTGAAACTGTTGCAGATGTGAGTGGTGTTGTGACAACAAGTCCTCCTAAACTTGATGGAAACACAACTCCTCCAATTGTCCCAGAGCCAACCACTGCAGCTCCACAGCCTCCTGTGGTCAATGTTACTGCTCAGCTCCCCAATACAGCTCAGCCCCCTGCAGCAAATGTCACCAGACCTCCAACAGTGGAAGCACAAACTGACTTCATTAATGGGGAAAATGTTACTGATGCTCCAGATAATAGACCACCACCACACTCAGGTACAGTGCTAACCAGAGCAGCACTTTTAGACAGCTGGTTTTGGGACCTTCACAGTTTATTTTTTCTACATCCAGTTTTTGTGATTTCCTGTAATCTAGTGTCTGACTTTTGTTCCCAGTATGCCAACTCAACTGCAATTTTGAACAAGATCTATGTCAGTGGAATCAACTTCTTACTGATGTTTTTGATTGGACAAGATATAGTGGCTCCACTCCTACTATGATGACTGGGCCTTCTTCAGATCACACCACGGGAGGTAATTAAAGATATAATAAATAAAGACGCCCAGCAAAGTTGGTAGAACTGTCAGCACACTCTTCGCAAGTTTGACATCTGCCACAGTCACACTTATAACTAGCAAAAAAAACAATTGTTGGTCGTTGAAGTAGTTCTTACTTGTCAAACCACAATGGCAGGCTGTCTGAACTGATGTACTGTATTTTATCTAGATAATATATTTCCTTTAGGATGTACCAGTAAAGTTGCTCATGAATGAAATCATTTTTTTGTCTTTCACTATTATAAAGACATTTGCATTGTCAACATTTAGCAACCAGTTTTAGCTGCAACATGACATGCCTTGAAGTTATAACAGGGTTTCCACCAGAAAACTTGTTCTCGGAGGAGTGGTTTGTCACTAGAATGCAAACGCTGGTCCACCTTAAAAGTCAGCCCACCTTAAGTGCGCCGAAGCTGAAGTTGTCACGGGGCGCCAGACTTGTACTACACTGGCAGAAACCTTGTATAACATTATCTAAGAAAACTTTAAAATATGCTGTACATTACTTTAACTCACCTACCTCTTATGTCCTTAACCAGATGGACACTATCTTTACATCGAAGCCAACAGTGCATCAAATGGAGACACAGCTCGTCTCATCAGCTCTGAGTGTTCTGACTCTGGACCTCAGTGTCTGCAGTTCTGGTACCATATGTATGGCTCAGCAGATACAATGGGCCTCCATGTCTACTTGTTCCAGGACAGATTAGCCGATGCTGTTTGGTGGAAAAGAAATGACCAAGGAAATATGTGGCAACTGGCACAGGTGGACATCACAACAACTGGAGCTTTCCAGGTTAGACACCTTCCACCAGGCACTGATGATTAGATGATTTAAAGATCGTTAGTCAATTATGTTGTAATGATAAAATATTAACTATAAGAGAGATCTTAACAAATATTTTCCCCCCTAACTTAAGATCATCATTGAGGGGCGTAGAGGCTCCAACGAAGAGTCTGATGTGGCAATAGATGATGTAAAGCTTTATCGTGGCCGATGCTCTGGTAAGTACCACTAAACCCTAAAAAACATTTATCTTAAGGCTGTGTAGCTTGATAATGTTTGAAATATTTGCAGGTATTAACCTTTCTGAAACTGTTGCAGATGTGAGTGGTGTTGTGACAACAAGTCCTCCTAAACTTGATGGAAACACAACTCCTCCAATTGTCCCAGAGCCAACCACTGCAGCTCCACAGCCTCCTGTGGTCAATGTTACTGCTCAGCTCCCCAATACAGCTCAGCCCCCTGCAGCAAATGTCACCAGACCTCCAACAGTGGAAGCACAAACTGACTTCATTAATGGGGAAAATGTTACTGATGCTCCAGATAATAGACCACCACCACACTCAGGTACAGTGCTAACCACAGCAGCACTTTTAGACAGCTGGTTTTGGGACCTTCACAGTTTATTTTTTCTACATCCAGTTTTTGTGATTTCCTGTAATCTAGTGTCTGACTTTTGTTCCCAGTATGCCAACTCAACTGCAATTTTGAACAAGATCTATGTCAGTGGAATCAACTTCTTACTGATGTTTTTGATTGGACAAGATATAGTGGCTCCACTCCTACTATGATGACTGGGCCTTCTTCAGATCACACCACGGGAGGTAATTAAAGATATAATAAATAAAGACGCCCAGCAAAGTTGGTAGAACTGTCAGCACACTCTTCGCAAGTTTGACATCTGCCACAGTCACACTTATAACTAGCAAAAAAAACAATTGTTGGTCGTTGAAGTAGTTCTTACTTGTCAAACCACAATGGCAGGCTGTCTGAACTGATGTACTGTATTTTATCTAGATAATATATTTCCTTTAGGATGTACCAGTAAAGTTGCTCATGAATGAAATCATGTTTTTGTCTTTCAGTATTATAAAGACATTTGCATTGTCAACATTTAGCAACTAGTTTTAGCTGCAACATGACATGCCTTGAAGTTATAACAGGGTTTCCACCAGAAAACTTGTTCTCGGAGGAGTGGTTTGTCACTAGAATGCAAACGCTGGTCCACCTTAAAAGTCAGCCCACCTTAAGTGCGCCAAAGCTGAAGTTGTCACGGGGCGCCAGACTTGTACTACACTGGCAGAAACCTTGTATAACATTATCTAAGAAAACTTTAAAATATGCTGTACATTACTTTAACTCACCTACCTCTTATGTCCTTAACCAGATGGACACTATCTTTACATCGAAGCCAACAGTGCATCAAATGGAGACACAGCTCGTCTCATCAGCTCTGAGTGTTCTGACTCTGGACCTCAGTGTCTGCAGTTCTGGTACCATATGTATGGCTCAGCAGATACAATGGGCCTCCATGTTTACCTGCTCCAGAACAGATTAGCTGATGCTGTTTTTTGGAAGAGAAATGACCAAGGAAATATGTGGCAACTGGCTCAGGTGGACATCACAACAACTGGAGCTTTCCAGGTGAAATGTTTCTCCAAACATGTCTAATGTTAGACACTTGTAGTGCAAAACACTATTGGTGTTCTACCTGCAACAGTTAATGAGTGTAAATGGACTTAATGAATCAGTATGCTATAACAGGTATGCTGTGCTTTAGTAACACGTGTACTTCATTTTAGATCATATTTGAGGGCCGAATAGGTTCCAACGATCAGTCTGATGTTGCCATAGATGATGTATCACTTCATCATGGACACTGTACAGGTAACTCTGTCCTCCTACTGACGTTCAATTAAGTTCACACACATCATAACAGACCTAGCTAAACCAACAATCCTTGTTCTCACAACCTTTAATCTAGTTGCAACAGTGGGTCCAACCACAGCTCAACCACAACCTCCAACCACAATTAAACACCAACCCACGACGGCTATCCCACAGCCCACAACAACAGCTGGACCACAACCTACAACAACCAATAAACCACATTCAACAACAGGTAGACCTCAGCCTACAACTGAAACTCAGCCAGAGCTACAAACCTCAGTTAAACCACAACCACCAACCACAGCTCAACCACAACCTTCAACCACAGTTAAACACCAACCCACGACGGCTATCCCACAGCCCACAACAACAGCTGGACCACAACCTTCAACAACCAATCAACCACATTCAACAACAGGTAGACCTCAGCCTACAACTACAGCCACACCGCAATCTACAACAACAGCCAGAACACAACCACCAACTACACACGTACCAAGTAAGTTAGATGTTCTTATTTCTCTATCTAAAACAAAGACTGGGTTTCCTATACTGTGCTTTCTACCTCATATGTTAGATTCCAATGGAAAAGTTCACCCGTATGCTAAGACACTATAAATTGATGACTAATTAAACTCTGTCCCTCCCACTCTGTCTCTCTAGCACCCTCTTGCCCAGAGAACAGTCATTACACCGCTTGTGTCCCACCATGCAGTCCAACCTGTAAACACCTGAATGGCCCACCAGGCTGCAGTGACAATGAGAGTTGTGTGCGGGGATGTGTATGTGATGAAGGCTTTGTGCATGGACTGAGGGCTTGTGTGCCTATCCAACAATGTGGATGCGTGGACAGGAATGGCACCAGACATCATGTGAGTTTCAAAATGACTCTTCATCAATGGCACAAGTCATATATAGTGTCAAATACTTCAGTCTACTTTCTGAAGGCCTGAGCATTATTGGCAAAATTGCGCATATGGACATTGATGTCCTGGCAGTATGATGACTCTCTCTTTCTTGACAGTTCAATGAAGTGTGGTACACCAATCACTGCAGTCAGAAATGTGAATGTGAGAAAGACGACGGCGTGGGGAAGATTGACTGCGATGACGAAAATGAGTGCGATGGAGATGCTGTCTGCCTTCAAAATGAGCAGGAAAATTATTACTGCCAGTCTACAGGTGCTGTAAATGTCAACATTTAACTCTGTGATGTATCTAAACCATGGTGTATCGTGTTCACTCATTCATGAATTGCTCTACACATGTTGCTCCACAGGCTTCGGAGAGTGCACTATCAGGGGAGACCCTGAGTACAGAACATTTGATAAAATGAAGCATGAATTTGACGGTGAGCACTCGTATGTGCTGGTCCAGACCAACAACCTGCCAAATTACCTTCCACATGTTTACATCGAGGGCATCAATACCGTACACGATGACAATGACAGTCAGCATCACGGTGACAGTAGCAGTGAAGAAGACCACAGCCGCAGTGTGAGGGACGAAGACGATGAAGATGATGATGATGAAGATGATGATGAAGATGATGATGATAGCAAACATGATGACGACAGTGATGAGGATAAGGAACACCATAAATTACAAGAGCTTAAGATCAGAGTGTATGATCACACTGTGGTATTCATGAAGAATCGGAGGCTGGTCGTAAGTATCTAGGGCATTTTAACAACACACTGCCTCCATCTCATTTTGCTGTGGCTCCTTTTCAGCTGACATACTATTTGGTTCATGGGATAACATCCTCATATTTTGCCCACCGACAGACATTTGTGAAAGCACTGAGGGAAATAACCAGTGCTCCTTCTCATTTTTTCTGTGAGGTGTTACGACAGCAGTGAGGCGCTAAATTATGCTCTGTCATATGTTATTTCCCTATTGGCACTTTCCACATGTTTGTGTGTGTATATGAGAGCAAGCAAACAAAAAAGAGAGAGCATGTAAAAAAGTTGCAATATTGACAGATTTTTCTCAGGAGTCAGAAGCAGTCTGACACAGGCATGCACACAGTATATTGAATTCAATAGCAGAAGAACACTGGTACTCAAGCTTTAGCATACTCAAGCACTAACACTTTTTAAAATTGTTATAGCATATATTTTATAAATGTTTCCTATGATTATGAATTAAGGCGGGCCCAAATACTCTAAAGCTTTGATAATCAACGTCCAAATCACTATTTGAATGCATCTTTTTTTATTTTATTTTGTATGTGCATCACCCTCAAAATCCCCAACAGCACATGAAATAAGGAATAATGATCCCACATTATTCAATGTGCGTTAATATTCATGATTTTGATATATTCTCAGACCGATATTTTTGTTCCAAAAAAAGGAAAATTCTTGAAGTTCGATTTATGTCCTCATCTCAAATTAGACAATAATAGCAAAGTTGAGTACAATATAAGTTAATAATGACCACAAGTTTGACCATCCCTAAAGACACACAGATAGTATGGGTAAAAATTCATGTTTTGTGAATCCTTGCACACAATCATAGAAGGACTAGATCAGAAGCATTTACTTAAACATGATAAATGTCATTGACTCAAACCCCCTTCTGTCTTCCTCCAGGTGGATGGAAGGAAAACCAAAACTCCTGCCTCACCGACTCCTGGTCTAAACATCTGGAAGCATTCCTCTCGCATCTACCTGAAGACCGACTTTGGCCTCTCAGTGGAGTTTGATGGTCGCAGCAGTGCAGGTAGCTCATCTTCACCTCATTAAACGATAGAATTCACTGTTGTCCTGGGATTTGTAGGATTCATCAACAATATCCTCAAATCTCAACTCATCATTCTATCCCATGTCAACAAATGGGTTATTTTCTCTAGGAGAGAATAATACACTGAATTAAGTAACACTGTATTGTTGATGTTGTTTTCGCAGAGATCATTCTACCACGCTTGTATAAAAGGAAGGTGGGGGGTCTGTGTGGGAACTTTGACGGTTCCAAAGGGAATGACTGGATGAAGCCAGATGGTACCAGGGCCAGGAGCATCGAAGAGTTCGGAGAGAGCTGGAGAGTGTGAATATTAGATGATGTAAGGATGAGACAGGGCACATAAAAATACCCTGTGTAGGCTTTGACCACTAGCAGAAACATCACTGTGGCAGTTAACAAGAAATCAGACAGATTTAATGCTGATTGAATCTTTTCATTAGACAACATATACTCTCCCAAGCTGCCAAACATGACATGGCATAAACATGACCAGTGGCAATGCTGTCCAGCTTTCTTCACCTCCAGCTCTTAAGGACAATAAATACAAGACGATGGAAACTTTTTTCAACTGCTTGTATAGTGAAAGCTCTTAGAGGGCTACACCTATACCCATAGAATCTGGAGTTACAACATGTAACTAACGTTCCATACTGCACTCACATCAATCAGGGATGTTGCGTTGTTTCAAGAATCTTTCAAGTCATTTTTTAAAAAGTAGAAATCTCAAACATCTTTACTTATTCAGGATATCATCTAACTCTGTGGTAATATATCAGACTACTGTTTGTGTCATTGCCACGCAAACAGCTGTGCACATGCTTTATAAAAAATAATGATTATGCATGACTTAATGGGATTATTTATCACTATCCGTTAATGTCAGAAAGACACTCAATGTGCAATAAATGATTATACAAAATGATGCTTGCACTTGCTCATAATGTGTATTGGAATATCAGTGCATTGGTAGTTTTTCTATTGAATCTTCATTTTTCTAATACACATGCACTGTGGTTACATTTGTGTTGCCATTATTCTAGTCTTTTAGTCTTGTGTAGCTACAACTGCATTCTTGACATACAGTCAGATAGTTCTGCTGTAAATTTAAAATAAAAAATATAAAAAGCTCCTGCTGGATCGGGTCATTGTCCTCGGGTGCTTAATTGTAATTTTGTTTTCAGCCAACACACAAACTCAGTTTAGGTTATAAGCAATTAAATTAAACAACATCCTAATATTACATGATGGCGAGAGGTAATTTATCAGTGCTAATTGTACTGACGTCAGTGTGAAAATTATTCACATGGATACTAAGAATAGCAAATTACTAATTCTGTTCTTATCTAGATAAAAATGAGGCTTAATTATGTCAAGGTTTTTATGTAGCCTAAATATTTTGTACGGTCTTGATGAGGTTAAGTGACACAATTATTAGTAAAACTGCTATTTATACAGTAACAAAAGACTTACTGTGGAGAAAAATTGGTTAAAAAATGTCAATTAACCCCTTTTCACTGAGAGAAAATACAAATTAAGACAAAGTTGTAATTCATAAACAAGTATTATTATTTGGAAGAGTCTGCTGGGATCTCCTTTGTCAAACCTGAAGACAGACTGTTCTCTACCTTGTTTACAGCTGTGCTGTGTGTGCAAGTCCACAAGCACAACATCTTTGCAGTCTCGAGTACTACAGCACACAGCAGTACTCCCTCTGTGCTTGCAAATATCAGCAAAACTTTAGCATCCACAGCCTCTGATACATCACCACCAAGCACAACAAACAGTATTAGATCTACACCAGTGGATGTAAGCATGCATAACATTATCTACAGAGTCTGTTTTTCCAGGACCCTGCACAACAAACAGCAGTACTACCTGTATGCTTGCAAAACCAATCCAACTTTACATTGGCTTTGGCTATCAGCCAATAGTACTGCTCTGTCACCAATATTTATTATTAAGCTGTATGCCTCACTGTCAGGCTTGACCTAGAAATTGCTGTTCTCACTTTGTAAAAACAAATAAATACATAGATATAAACATACTGAATTGTTAAAATACTGCGATATCAGATCGCCGTTTTGTCACTAATACCCGATCCAGCGACATGTTTTTTAGTCAGTATATGACACAAAGCAGCAGTACTACATCTACACCATTAGATGGCCTCACAACTTTAGCTTCCAGTCTCCACAGCTGCAGGATGGTCATTATGATCTCTGCTGAAACAATTAAAAAAATGCACATTTGAAAAATGTATTAATTATTTATGTCACTGCTGAAAATGAGAATTTGAAGCTGAAAAGTTTGATATCTTTAATTTTTTGCATCAGGGTCTGAACCATCAATGACCCTTAGAGATTCACTCTGTGTTTCTGACAGAAACCAGTAGCGTCCCATTTTCACCAGCAGATGGGAGCAAATCAGGATTTTTGAACAACAAAAAAGGACTCAGGTTCAGTCAGCACCATGGATTTATGAACTTCACTTAAGCATTTAATAGTTTGACAGGCAAAATACATTGTTATTGGCACCTTTCTTTGTACAAATGCCCAAATTGTGACCATTGACCAAAAAAAACTGTTTTATCCAAATAATGAGGAAAATTGTGTGAGCTTTGGCTAATGTTAGTAAACAACCTTTAAAATACACATCATGCAGTTACAGTTTCATAAAAAAACAATATACAGTAATCACACCTCTGTCTCTCACCTAATCAGTGAGTGTCTTCTCCCTCACTCTTTCTGCCCCAGACCTTTCTCCAGCAGAATCGTGAGGTCTGCACTATGACCATCAGACACATCAAACCCACCTGAGAAAATGTTGATGTTTCAACCAATGGAAGCATCAGTGTGGCTGCAGCTATGCTGTAACAACAGGCTGCACTACTCTTAGAAACAACAATATCATTTGTTGAGTCAGTGCTTTAGGGAAGAAAATCCCATCAAATCTATTAAGAGTTAACTGGATATCGAGGCAATTCTGTTTGGCTGGATCGGGCCTGCAAGTGGTATTCCCACACTTCAAGGGAGAATGATGAGCCAAAAGTTTAATTGGCCTATTTAAACTGCAGGGTTCTGTTAAATTAACTCTGAGACCAAGTGCCCATTTTAGCAGTGGGGCGGTTCAGGAGCCAACCAACAATCCAATACCTAAAGATATACAGTTCAGAAAATATTCACATTTGAGAAGTTAGAATCAGAGGATTTTAAAATGTTTTCTTTATAAAGTACATGTTTCTTATGTACCTTTTTTACTCTGACACATATATCACAACTGACCACTATTCTAAAAACATTGATGGATTAAAAAGGTTTATGTTCAAATTAAAAAGTATCATGCATGTATGCAGGCAATGCGCGGGGGATACAAAAACAGCCTACAGGCATATAACCTATTACTTATTAAAGCGTATGACTCATTTTGCAGCACACAAAAAGAGAAGCAACTGGCAGGCCTCCTGCACAGGCTCACTCACAAATCACAGCTACAACTAAATAAATGCAAAATTGGGGATATTCCAGCATATTTGGAAGCTCTCGTGTCCCTGATGACTGTGCATGAAATAAGACAAAAGCGCCATAGGCATGCAAGCAAGGCACGGTGCAGAATATCACAACATTAGCAAGCACACATCAGCAACAGCTTCAGAGTGCAAACAATGTAGACAGAGGTTCAGTTCAAATAAATACATACGCACAGAAAGCCGCAGAGACACGTGTAACCATCGGGGAAAGACACGAGCGTCGTGAACTTACTTTTATCTGACGTCGAGGCTCATTCTCCTCTGTATCCAGCATATTACCCCACTGCGCGTGTTGTTGTTGTTGTTGTTGTTGTTGTTGTGGTGGTGGTGGTGGTGGTGGTGGTGGTGGTGGTCGTATGTTTGTTTAACTCCTTGTTTCCTCTCTCCATTGCTGCTAACGTTAACTGGGATAACAAACATAAAAACAAGCTAACTCATTTAGCAGGTAACGTTCAATTATGTTAACTTTCTTTTCGTTGTCTGATGCCAGGGTGCGACTACCTTACTTCACAGTCACTTTAATCTCTTCTCCAGGAATGTGTCATTTGCCGCCACTGAGTTAGAGTTGGTTTTACTTCTTTCTTTCTTTTGCATACACCCTTCATGTTTATTTTTCTGGGCTTCCTCGACTTCACGGGCGCATTGACATATATTAACCACCACCACTCGGAGGCGCTGTTTCACTCGCTTGAGGCAATTATCAGATTGCTCTATTAGAAAATATCCTTCTTTGTTCCTTCTTTGATTAGGGAATGCCCATGCACTGTGTTCAGCTTGATTAGTCTAATCAGTACTCATTTAAGAGCGGGTGTCATTTCGTTTTACTCCAAAACACTAGCTGTGTGAGTTAGACCTAGATATTCATATCTGTGCCAGTGCCATACTATTTATTTAAGGGTGATATTATTTTGCAGGTCATAAATATCCGTAGTATGCACTGATTGCATGGGTGCTTGCACATGCACGTGACATTGTGACTCCAAATGGAACATGCATTGCTATCTGATCATTATGGATATTCTCTACTTTGATTAGTGGCAACGCTCTGCACTGCAATGTGGTTACATTTGAGGCAACATGAGACGAGTCATGGGACACTCAAGTGTAAAAAACACATTGTCTACAGGCTGTCGGTGTGACTCATTATCAATCAGTGAAACAGGACAAGAAACACGGCAAAATCAAAATAAATCAAACAACACCATGGTTTTATTTATTTTGGCAGACAATGGGACCGTTCCTGTCAGGAGTGTAGGCTACTGTTGGCCGCTCTTCGCACTGTCCTTCCTGCTCCTGATATGTCTGCTTCTCTACAATGATGAGAAAAACATCACTGCATTTAATTCTGAACATTTGAATAAAGCTTCAATATTTATACATCAGTGTCATGGCATGCCATCTTGTTTTTAGTGATGAATCTAAACAACAATAAAGCCTCTTGGTGACTAAAAAACTGCTTCAACTTACAATTGTTGTAATTTGTAACTGCAAACTTTATCAAAGTTTAACAGTATAACAATGCTTACAAAGAGACAAAAGATCTGCAGTTTTATACAGGTAAGATAGAAAAAAATAATCTATTTTAACACATATCTATGTTGTAAACCTTTCTTCTTGAATACAGCTTTCATCACTGCACTGCCAAATGAATCCAGTAAAACAAAAAACAGTGCAACATCAACACCAGTAGATGGCAGCAAAACCACAGTATAAAAAGATATGAGAAAAGATGACAGCAGGACTTCAACGTACAAAGTATCCACTATTACATATAGGAAATTTAGATTATTTATTCAGCTCTTTCAAAACTCACATTTGATGAAATACATTGATTCTTGCTGCTAGAAATGCAGTGTTGTTCTCAGGGTCTGAGTCAAAACTAATTCTCAGTAGCTGTTGCTGCCACCTGTGCATGCTCAATAACATGTCGTGCTGTTGGCAGTTTCATGTGGCGCTAGTAATAGTACAACTCTACCAGTAGTGTCACATCTTCACCAACAGATGGCGGCATATGCACAGAGCCCGACCAAAGGCCGGACTTCTGGACCACCGTCAGCTCAGCTACAGTCAGTGAAACAGATATTTATGTAACCCAATTATGTAATTCACAGTTTTGAAAGGTAACATGCGTTATCTTTGGCACCCTTCTCTCTCTTCAAGATGTCCAAAAAAGGGTTGTGCATTCAAAAGTATCTGTTTTCACCCGTGAGGAGAAAAATGAAGATGTAACTGTGGAAGTTGTATCAGGCCCGAGCCCCTCTCCAGCTGTGAACTCTGCCTCCTGAAGATGAGACACATCAAACCCATCTGAGAAATGGCCTATTTTTTTATTTTTCCAGCTGAATTATTATTTAGTGCAGTGTTCTGTCTTTGCCTGTACTTTTGATCTGTTGAGGCAGGTTTGGACCAGATTCAGACAGCCTCTCTAGAACTAAATGTAGGCTAATTCATATGCAGCTTTTAACCAACAGCAGCTCTTAATAAGGTTTTGTCATGAGTCTGTGCGGTCAGCATACTTACTATTATCGCAGCCTACATTCCTGCAGTTTCCATACTGTCATATTGTTTTACTCACATCATATCACGTGCTTTCAATGTGTGATTTAAAAATATTGCGAGTCTTGTGCACGAAAGTGTACTCGAGTTTCTACTGGCTAAATCCCAAATGCATTGCATATATGTTAATATAATGGCCTCGAATTCTGAATGATCATCGTGATCATAAAGATGCAACAGCCTCTCACAAAATTAAATCAACTTCATTAATTCCTCCAACAAAAGTCTATATATAAAATAAAAATGTGTCAAATTAAGAAAATAAAGAAAAAAAATGTAAACATTATTTTCCCATTATCTTAACGCTTATAATAAGGAGTTTCCTCCGGGTACGGGGCTGTGTGTGGCTGTGCACGGCAAGAACAGACTTAAAGGAATATGATCGTTTGTTAAACAATAAACGATCATTTCCCACTCACAGCTCCCCGTTATTCAGTCAGCACTATCTGGTCAGAGTTAAGTGTTTTGAGAAGCTCGCCCCAAAACTTCAAGGCAAGTGTTGTTTGGCTGGGTAGGATCTACACGTGGTGACCCCGGCACTTCAAGGGGAGGATGAGACAAAGATTTAATTATGAGGGAAGAAGAAGAAACAGGTCCACGTGGCCTCGGGGACCGGCATAACCTCTAGGAGCGGATAGTTCAAATTAGACCAGCATTGTCAGTCCAGACCCACATTTTGACTCCGGATGTTTTAATTTAATGCAACAACAAAAAAATTCAAAGGCGTTCCTGTCTTACTCTCTTTCTTCCTTCCACGTGCATCTGCGCGATCACACCGTACCTGCTCAGCTGTCGATCCGCTAACCTGAAGCGTCCTCTCCTGTCTCCGCCGCAATACCAGCTCACGTTATCGACGTGCGGCGCAAATCAGAAGCGGGTGTTCCCTGTAAAGCGCCTCTCCGCGATCCGCAATTGAAGTTAATTCCGCAGAGTGAGTCTCGGGGTTCACGTTTCTCCACAGCTTGGTAAACTTAGATCATGTGGGGTCACCGGGAGGTTGCAGCGGCCCTGTAGCTGCGCGTCCAGTCTCCCGAAGATCAGTTACAATGTAATGGCAGAGGAATGTCGCTCATGTGGGGCCTTTTAGCTCTAATTAGGACCAATGTGAGAGAGTGAGATGTCACTTTATTCATTTTATTCAGGAACATTGTTTGCATGCATTTATATTTTGTCCGCACAACATGTATGCTGTATACACTTTCAAGTGAAATTACACCACAAAACCTTACTATATGCCCTGATTTAAATATACACTTTATCCATTCATTAATTAAATTCAGTCTTAAAATAAATGCTTATAAATGCAAAAATAATGTATAACCCTTATCGAATCTTTCAGTGTATGTTCAATTGCGTTAAACTGAATTCAGAGAATGGAAAATACACACACATACACAGTGTCCATGTTGTCCACACCATCAGTCGGCCCGAGTTATCCCTGGTTCCCTGTGGTGTGTGCATGTCGAAGGCCCTGGTGTTATTGATCCTGATTGGGCCTCACAGGAGGAGATTCCGGCCTGCCATTGACCCACACTTCTCCATGTTTCCACCCTTCTCTCAGATCATCAGAGGCAGCCGTCTCCTCCGGCCTGCCTGTTTGCGTGAGATTTCTGATTGTCAGATGGAAAGGGGGAGAGGGAGGAAAATGAACTTACTACAGGTTTTTTGGCGAAATCACTAGCAGGTCTTGCCTGAGTAGTCGGCACTGACGTTTTTCTGGCTTAGTGACTGTCAAAACATTCCCCCCCCCCCATGCAGTTCTTACCCTCCCTCCTTCTGCTTAGAAAGCCTGTGGCTCACAAGCAGCTCTCCTCTTCAAAGTTAAACGTGTCCACCATGCGGCCTGTGTTGAATTTCTGTGTACTCATGAACTCCTCAGAGGGGTCCTTTTGCTCCTCGTCGCTGCCTAAGCACTTGAAGAGTGTCATGGCAAGGAGGGAGTAGAAGATCATGACGAACAGGATGTAAAAGTAAGCATTGTCATAAGTCTCCCTGGAACTTGAGATGGTGGACGCTGGACCGGTGCCGGACAGAGGACTCGCCGTGGTACTGGATGTTGTCATGTTGATTTGCCGTTCACTGAAGTCCATACCGGTGTCCTCCAGAGCCTGATGGCATCCGGTGAGAAGAGATAGCAGGAGGGTCCGGTTCATGCGCCTCATACCAAAAATGAAAGACTTAGTGGAGAAGTTTTTGACAGAAACAAAGTAAACATTAGACAGAAAAGGAACCAGGGCAACTGAGAAGGGACTACAGATGGAAAGAGTGAGAGGCAGGCGCTCACCACTTTAGGAAAGGCACGCTGTGAGTCATCCACCCGCTCTTCAAGAGACTTGATAAGGCGGTATTTCAGAGATAAAGCCCATTCCTTTTCTGTCCTATTAGATAGCAGTAGAAGCACAACAATGACCTCCTTTTGAGAATGAATTCTACAGAATTGTTTGCCATTTTCATCAGAAATGAATCTGAATCAGCCATACATGCTGTGAATACAAGTCTCCAAGCACATTCCGGCTCAAAGTATTTTCTAAAGCTTTCCTTTTAACTCTATTTTTTCCTATCCTAGACCGTCCTCTTTGTACTCCTTCCTTCACTTTCAATTTGGGGTCTTGGAAGCTGCAGAGACGCTTGGATTGTTGTCAGCTCCGGTCAAGTAGTCTACTCATTTCAAAGAGTGTTGGGGTCAGAGGTTAAGTTGTCTCCAGTGTGTTGCTGCTTGACTGACACTCCGCTCCAAAGCAACCCCTTTGGCTTTTTCACTCATTGTGTCTTACAAGTTGAGCACTTGTAAAAAAAAAAAAAAGTAAAAAAAAAGATTTTGTAGAGAGTAAAGTAAATAGTGAAATGTGATCTCGCCTTGATCTTATCTGTTGACTGTGTTGGACACCAAGCATAAACATACAAACAAATATGCTAATACACAAATAAATGCATACAAAATAAATATTACTAAAACACAAAAACAACAGTCGGCGTATTCTCGTGCATGCAGACTTCATACATATACCATGTATGGAGGGGACAGCTGCATACCTGATCCCTGAACCTCCAGAAGAAAAGAAAGAAAAAAGAACCGTCAGGGAGCGATAAAAATGCACCAGTGATATCTGTAACCTTTTGAGGAGTCTGCCAACTGGCTGAGCAGTGTTTTCATTTCTGTGTGGCAGTGAGAGCAAATAACCTTTCTGAAACCCTGTGCAGCCATGTCAGTGACTGATGTCCTGGTGTGACTATGTGCTTATATAATTTACAGCAGCTCTGCTTTAGTCATTACGGGGTGTGAAGGAGCCCCTAGGGAGCAGGAATTTGTCCAAAAGGAGTGTTTATGAAAGGGGATATATTTATAATTTAGTGCTCGAGGAGTGTGCACGTGGGGTGCAGCTCTCTACTGTCACTATCTTGCTCATCTGGATTTAGATGGGAGGTGGGGAAACAGCTGGCATGTTTAAAATGGAAAGAGTTTAAATGACAATATATCAAGAGAAAGCATTTGTGTAATCTTTTTTACTTTTTACTTCCTGTTCCAATTTCACTTCCAGTAAATGTAATTTCAAGGACTAAAATTCTGGAGAGTAAATACAGAGGGATTTTTTATTAAAACCTTTATTTATTTATTTATGTATGTATTTATTTGTTGGCTTCTTAAGTCTAATTTAAGCACACTGGAGCTATTACAAATCCACCAGGTGTAGGTTTTAATTAAAGAATAGATATTTAAAATAAAATTCTTACACAAATGAGGACATGACCTTAGTCTTCTCAATGGTTACTGCCCTGGTATCCCATAAATGACAGTCAAAGTCACAACTTTCTACATTTTTATATAGTTTATTATAAATAGTAAATAGTGCTGTATTGTACACAAAACTTCTTACAACAAAATAATTTTACGCCAATGTAAATGGAAATCATACAAAAGAAAAATCATGTATAATGAACATTGTGTAGGATTTAAGCACTTAAGCGCACTTAATACAAAACATACAGAAGAGACAACAGTTGACCAACACTAAATAAATAAGAAATGGAACTTAAGTTTGAAAGTTCCTGGTGAAATCTAACTTAACATGTGAAATAAAAAAATTACCTGTCAAACTGAATAATGTATTCACTGGCAGAGAATTCTTTTGGCTTAATGACATCACGACTACATGTTACTATTTTTCATCGCTTGATGATTTCCCCTGATTGATCAATGCACACAACCCAAAATTAATTACATTAAAAAGAGAGAGCATATTTTTTGAGGGTATAATCGGGGACATTTGATCCGTGTTAATTTACATCACATGAGGTATGAATGTATTGCACTTTCTTTGGGTTGCAGTGGTTTCACTATGACTCCACTCTGCCTGGTTTCATGCCTTTCTGCTGGTTTTTCCGGTGTAGTCATATTTTCATCTCCAAAGTCGTATAAAAGAATCGCATCAATATACAGTGAATATTATTTTCCTAGGGAATTATGATGAAGGGATCCTTCGAAGAACATTGTGGCTGAGCGCAACACGTTATCGTCATCCGGCCTTTTGATAAGCATACTGTAAGAATAAGCCCCTCCCCTATCAAGTTGGGCCCCAGAAGCACAGGGGCCTTCCCCAGTCCACCTCTCTGCCACTTACTACAAAAATCAAATACAGAATCTTGAATGTATTTACTCCCCTTTCCCCACCCCTGTCTTCTTTTCCTCTTTAAGCATGGACAACGAGCGGTGCTTGGTCCTTGGAGCGTGACATGACGCACGAGCAAAGCGATTGCCAGGTAACAGGAGAGGCTGCGCCTTTGGTCCAAATTATTCCAGTCAACCCCCTCCATTGCCATCACTACACCTCAACCTCGACTGGTTCCCTTGCTGAAGGAGGACACCTCAACCCCTCTCTCTTGCTGTCCTCGGGGCTCCGGAGCTTTGGCAAAGGCAGCGAGCGGGTGGGGGTGTTCTCTGGTCGATGGATGTCAGACTGGCCCGGGAAGCCTCCTGTTCGGGCCATGTTGGGGGCTTCATATAATGAAAGGCACCTGAGGAGAGCAAGGAAACACAGGTTGAGAAGACTGTTTGAATTTTATTCATCTTCAACTGCTTCAATTCTCTGACGGTTAACATCGCAAAATGTGAAGTTAAATGAGGTGTGTGATGTTGACAGGAGGAGCTGTGTAAAAAGGAAGAGGTGTTTATGAGCCCATGGGAGCAGGTGAGAATGGAAACTGGGGTCCCAGTTTAAATGAAAAAACAGGTGAACGGCTTTGGGAATCTCCTTAGATATTCTTTGAACCTAATGTGGTCGCTAAAACTAGGCCGAGACCGAGCCTTAGCCTGGATCTGTGGCTCTGCTCCACTGATCAATAACAACTCTAAATCTGACCTCCAGTGGGACACATGGTTCTAATCCTGGCCTGCCAAGGGCCATAATCGCCCCCTGTTAAAGAGCCCCTTACCCTCCTTTTATACTTACGCACACACACGTACATGCTTGCGCTCACATAGGCCTATACACATAGACGCACACATTTCCCCAAACCCCCAAAAGCTACATGTGGGTCTCTCCCAGGACTGGCTAAATTAATGAAATCAAGATGTTGCCACTGATGGGCCGGTCAACATGTGGTAGTGTACCTCAGATCAGGCCCCCACAACACACCGCACTCTCCCCTCCCTCCTGTCAAACACGCTTTGGGAAGTGGCTCCTTTCATTTGGGCGGCTATCTTCGTTACACAGGGGTCATTACATGGCTAGGTGCGCTACTCTGAGGGTTTGATGGGCAAGCTCATCATACGGGGTCATGAAAGGACAGCGAGGGAAAATGCGTGTGCATGCCTCTGCACGAGGCCACGTGAATACTCGGATGATGGTAATGTAAACTGAGGTAGCCGGGCCACTCGCGCTCTCTGTCATACATGTAATTTCAGCACAGCGCAGGGTGATTTGAGAAGGCCGCTCATCAGAGTGGTCTGCGCAATTAACGAGGGTTGTGAGTTGGAAAATATAAACTAAATCGCATAGCCAGAGCAGGGGTTATAGGGGGACATAACCTCCAATCAATTATAGATCATTTAAATCCAAATGTAGAAATTAAACCCCTAAGTCAGTATGAAAACACCAGTTAACACCGAAGGAATGAAGTGTATTTCAAGCATACCTTGCTCTGACTGTACTGTCCATACTGATAGGATGGATGGTGGTCCATGGCGTAGGCTTGGGTGGTGTAGGAAGGTGGGCAGTAAGACTGGGTGCTAGGCAGGGTGGGCATACTGGTCAGGCCTGGTAGAGCCTCCAAACGCTGGGAACCATGACAACTGGCAGCCATGCCACCGTTAGGCTCCAGGCCTCCGGTCAGTGGGGAGAGGGCGAAGTCACTCTGGGCCTGATGTGGCACTCCACCTGGGTTCAATAGGCCCATCACCTGAGGGGAGAAATGGAGGGAAACCGGATGATTAGAATAGACACTCATAAAGTAATACTTTATAATTTAATCGGCCAAGAAATTAAAAATGAAAAAAAAAATTTTTTAAACTTTTGTTACACCATTCAATCAACTTTTTTACTCCACTCGGGTGGCCTTAAGTGTAGGCCCTCTCCTTGTCCGTCTGAAATACATTATTACTGGCTTCCCTCACACATATGGTTTCCCTTTACTCTGCTTGACTGATTGGGGAGCTGATGGTGGCTAAAGAGTTCAATCCTTCAGCCCATGAGAGGTTTCTGTTAGAATTATCCTGTCATATTTATGTAGGATATTTTTTCACATTTATTTGCTCTCATCATGACACTAGTGGGCTTCTAGCATTGTTTTACAAATGGTATTGATAGAAAATAAGTTAGGAGTCTGAGACTTTGACTGATCATAATATACGAAAAATATTTGAACAACACATTTGTGAGAATGCGGTGGGTTTTAAGAAGAATTCCAACAGATTTGTGTGTCTCCACTGATGTATTGGGTCTCTTTTCTTCTTCACTTTCTCTTGATGCCCTAAAATCACCGTGTCCTTGTGAGGCCAGGGTGAAGAGGCCAAAGGGTACGTGGGAACAAGGAGTAGGGTGTGTGTTGTGTATGTGTGTGAGAGCTACCTCTCCTACGTGTGGAATTGTGTATTTAACAGTAGGTCTGTGTGTGTGTGTGTGTGTGTGTGTGTGTGTGTGTGTGTGTGTGTGTGTGTGTGTGTGTGTGTGTGTGTGTGTGTGTGTGTGCACGGTTATGGGTAATATAAGCATTTTTTGCTCTGATGTGTAGAGAGAGGGTGTCGGTATCAGTGATACATCGTGAACAGCTGCACGCAGGTTTGCGTGAGAAGCAAAGTCACAAAAAAGTCTAAAAAGTTAAGTTAAAGAGCGAACAAAGGGAGGAGAAGAGTTACAGTCCATGAAGGTGAAAGTAGATCTCAAGCCAAGCAAAAAAAGACACAAATACACTGAAAATAAATGGAAAGAAATGGAAAAACAGTAAGGCATAGAATAAGAAAAACTGAGTGATGTAAAAAGAAAAATGGTCTTTCACAGCTGACAACCAGCTGGGACACACACATGTACATGCACACAATACTGAGGCAACCTCAGGTGTCTTTAATGTATAAAATTTACTGTTGGTCTGTCAATGATCTAAGCTTGTACATCTGACGAACACATCAATGCGGCCTAACACCAAGCCATTATTTCTCCTTCTGCTAAGGATGTGTGATATACTGTAAAATTCAAAAGTCGGTCGCACACAGGGTCCCATCAAAATTTGAGTATTTATAGATGTAAGGAGCATGGATTCCAGAAAATACAAATTTGATTCAGCCACCCATAAATCTTGAAGCTGCTTTAAAACAGTCAAATATGTCATTTCAGAACATTTTGTATTATTTATTGAAATGTTGAATTAAATTATTGCTAATACGAACTTAAATATAAAGTCCCCCCCCCTTGGTTATCGAGTGGTGTTTAGCCATATCACCTTACAACATCACACATTAATGTGTGGTGTGTGTCTGTGAGTACACGCCTGTGTCAGAGGGTTTGTGTTTATCTACATGCTCGTGTGTTCATGCACTCTCTGTCTGCGACTGAAACAGCAGCAGTTCCCGATGGTGTCTGTTTTGAGGTTGTTCCGGGGATTAGGTCTCAGGGGGGTGCAAATCCTGGCCGCTCGCTCGCTCGGTGAGAAAGAGTTCCTTTGGTATGCACCAGATCAGCGGTGAGACGCCAGAGACCCCGCACCACAGGGAAACCACTGGCCTGACTGAGGCTCCAAATACAGAGCTAACTGCTCAGACAACAATATCGGCTATCTAAAGTCAACCTTATCCATATCAAAACCCCAAAGCGCTCTAAGGTGACCATATCTGGAGTTAACTGAACCTCTGAGTCTCCTGATGGACACAGTAGTAGATAGAGTAGCTTTCATAGACAGATTTGGAGTTGAGATCTCCGGATAATTCCAGGGAGGATTTAACACAAAATAGACCAAGCTGTACAGCTGTTTGGGGGAAAAAACTGAAGCTGTAAAGTTTTCCAAGTGCAGAGGTCTTCATGTATTGACTATGAATGTCATAGAATTTAATCAGTCCTCATTTCCTCCCTCTTATTAAGTTAAAATCAGGGAATTAATTCTATCCTCGTCTGAAATAGAGAAAACTGTACAGCAATATACATTCAAACAGCTGCAATGAATACATGAATTAAAACAAATTAGCCAACAAAGTGAGTCATTTGCATAAATTACACACTTTGTTACAAGGGGATAGATTACTTCATTCCAATCAATTAAGACACTGGAACATTCTGTGATTGCTATTCCAGACTGAGAAAACATTCCAGGCCTGCCGCCGTCCCTTTCGCAAGATGAGACGTCCATTCTGTACGGAGCTGCCCACTAAGGTTAATGCTGAAACCATGCATGAGGCCACAGCACCTTTGGCCTCTTTATTGGAGTTAAAGTCACTCGTGACCCTGTGGGTGTGTGAACTCACACCACAGCCATGCACTCAGTTACAGGAAGACAGATACTAGCAGGTTTTCATCCCACTTATGTTTCAATATAATTACGAGTTTAAAACCATCAACCGCTGACACTCGCATTTTTTTCTCCTGTCAACTTTACTCTCCCCCGTCTCTATACTATAATCTGCCCAATGAAAATAAAAAAATACCCAAAAGAATAACAATTTAAAAGTACATGTGGCTAATTCTTGAGGTGGAAACAACAAATTATAGTCAATCACTAGAGCTCATATATCAAAGCAGTCAATTATACTGAGCCACAATGGTGCCACCTACCACTCTCTGACCGCGCACCCTGACAGCCACAACAAAGATCTTCTCTTTTTTTTAACATACATACATCCTTAGGCATTCACATCGTAACAAACCTGCCTGAGGCAGTTTTTTATCTGTGCCTGACAGGAGTCTGAGATTCTCTCTCATGGGAATTAGTACCCAGCATGCATTGCATGTGGGCCGGCCACCCTTTGTGGCGGTTAAAAGCTCGTTTTCCGCCTGTTAGTCCATCTTCTGGGCTGGTAGGGAGCCACTGATGGCCACTGATGACTGTGTAATCGACCATAATTGTCTTTTCAGTTTTGATTTGTGTCATCTTCCGACATCCATACATCCTTCCTCGTGTCTGGTCCCTTTTCCCCTGCCCGAAGATTGACGTTTGCCACATTTTAAATTCATCAAACAACCCATCAGAATAAACAAAAATTAAAAGCTACCGTATTTCTTCGCCGAACAAGGTTTTCATCAATGTCACTGCAATGACACCTCATAGGTCACACACACAGTATGTGTTTGTGTGTATAATTATTCTTCCATACGGTGCAGCTCATAAATGCCATGAAGAACTATTAGCGCCCTGTTTCCTGGTATGATAACATGTGTGTGGATAGGTGTGTATGTTTGAGACAGAATTTATGTGTATAAATGAGTATGTGCTTGTAAGCAGGTATTCATTGTGTTTCTACATTTCTTTGTTGTATTGTAATAATGGATGTAGAGACAAACCTGTGGTGAGAGGCTGTTGGCGATGGTGGGGTTGACGCTGTTGCCGTGTCCTGTCGGGGTCACAAAGCTGTCCGAGTATCCTGAGAAGCTGTGACGTCCAGAGGACAGGCAGTACGCAGAGCTTCCATCCTGGGAGCCAGCTGCTGAGCCGAGCCCACTCTGGTGCACGGAGGTGGGGGGCAGAGGCTGCGGTCTGTGGACTGTACTGGGCTGCTCGGATGCTGCGGAGAATAAAAACATTCTGCTCAAAAATCCCATTTTGGTTTCATCCAGAATACTTTTGCTGCTGCTAGAATGATTCCAGATTATGTGACATTTCTAAAGCACACATTTTAAGTTTGTTTTTGAGTGTGTTCCACTAAACTCACCTTGAGCTAAAGAAGTGGGAGTGTAAGGGCTGTCTGACAGCTGATACGATTGCAGGCCAGACATAGCTGAGGGAGGGAAACCACCGGGGATGAGGTGGTTAAACGCCATCAGCTGATTGGCTCCCGCCTGCTTCCTCCACCGGGCTCTTCTGTTGCTGAACCATACCTGAGAGAAGAACAGAGACAAAAGTGTTTGATGTTTATTAATGTTATTAAATATTAGTGTTAACCCAAAATAATAAGTTGATAAATTAACTTGTACAATACATATATGTGTACAGTACATATATGTGAGAGTGCTTGGTGCTTTTGAATGTGTGTATGTAAGTGTGTGTGTGTGTGTGTGAGGCCTCTCTGACCCATTACAGGGAGCTGAACTGATAGAGATCTTAACATCTGGAGCATGCAGTAAAACCACAGACATTACATCTTTGTGTGCTACTGCAAGTCAATGGGTTCAGAGGGTAACAGTTGTTAAAGCCTATATTAGCACATTATCTAAATCGGGCATCTATTTTGGGATCTTTCCACATAGCCCTTTTTGTACAGTGTCTGAGAAAAAGAGAGAGCCGTCTTCATACACAGTGGTTGCAGTGTATCTGAGTTTGTCTGTGTCTGTACATGTGAAGAAGGGGGTCAGGCGTGGGGTCGAGGGTGTTGGGAGGGACACATGTCTAATGGCTGTGAGGAATGTGTGGCAACAACCCACGGCAATTTAACGCCCACAAGACACATACCCATGACAGATCGACACATTTCTCTGCTGTCAAGACTGGCTCTCTGGAACTTTGAGGTTTAAAGAGGGCGTCTGTGCATGCGTCTAACCTGAACTCGAGCCTCCGTCAGTTTGGCCCGCTGAGCCAGCTCCTCCCGCGTGTAGATGTCGGGGTAGTGCGTGCGTTCGAAGGCCCTCTCCAGCTCCTCCAGCTGCTCCGCGGTGAAGGTGGTGCGACTGCGACGCTGCTTCCTCTTCAGAGGCAGGCCTGGCTCTGAGTCCACGTCGGAGCCCTCGTCTGAGTGACTGGCTGGAATTGCAAAGCAAACAGTCTGTTACTTCGACATTCCGGGGACTCGGGCTCAAACAGAATACAACTTTGGTCTAAATACTAAGCTGGGACGGATTTGAGACAATAGGTTGTGCTGAGTACAACACATGGTACAGAGCAAATTTTGATTGTGTCCTCCTGCTCCCTTAAACTCCTCAGCGGTTCCTGAGGGGATCAAAAGCCAGAAGCTGCTTGAACATGGATTAGTGAGGACTAGATCCCTCTGGGGCATCTATTCCCTGGGACACTGTGTCTCTCCCAGTCTTAGCCATGCTGTGCGCTATGACGATAGGGTCCCATAGCAAAGAGCAGGCCGCCTTTTGCAGGTGCTTCTTAATCTGTTTGTTCAGTTGAAGGCAGGAGAGAGCGACTGGGTAACTGTGAGACAGCCATTGGGATCTAATTCAGCAGAAGAAGGGAATCAATGAGGGCTTGAGACTAGAAACAGAGGACTATTGCTGCCTTTCGGGGGGAGGTTACCCATCTATTAAGTAATGATTAGGCTCCAAAAACTACCGTGACAGCCTGCCATTGTCCGCCATTACATGTCTGCAATCCCCCCATCTCTTTCTCAGTCATACGCACACTCACAAACATGCATCTGCTGCGTCTCGGCTATAGGCTTTCACTCAGTGAACGCAGTCTATGACAATGTGTCGAACACAGATGGACACAAGACAGAGAGAGTTGGAATCCACTCCCAAATCCAACCCCAGAGGGACCTCTTAAACCTCATGAGGAAGGTTCACTGCACCTTTTTTGAAACTCAGACTATGCAGCCAACACCTAAGCTGAGAAAAAAAATAAGAGACTCAAAAGCAGACAGACAGGTGTAAGCCACAAAAAGGCTTCAGCAGAGGACTGAGGCTCGTCTGTTGCCCCAGACTGCTCATTCTGCCTCTGCCCTCCAGATTCAAAGCTTTAATTAAAAAGTGCCAAGTCAGACATGGAGGGGGGTAGCAGGGATCTCCCCTTGCCTCTGGAGCCACTGGAGCCAAGCAGGAAATGTTTGTGCCGGTTGCCAGTGTGTGTCTGACCAGGCATTACACACGGATTTGCTCCCTGGGAATGCTGCTGTGCTCCAGGCCGCCAGCACACAAAATTCTGATGCTGAGAAGAGCTCTTTATTACATTCGAACCAAGGGCGCCACGCTGGCATCAAGTCTCACAGAGGATTGGCTGGATGCTTAGATACTCCTGGAACGTGCACCGCGAGTCGGGATGTGGTTTCTTTAGGTAACAATGTGGCCCGAGACCAGTTGGAGCAAATTTTGAAACGCAACAGGCATAAAGAGAAGGCCAAACACAGCATGACAACTTGATACTTATCCTGTAAGCACATTTTTACCACATCAATATTGTTTGGATTTGTAAGTCAAACTTCCATTTATCAGCACGTAAACAACACTAAAGAAGCCTACTACAAACAGCAAAGTAACACGCAATGTCATAAACATTTTAATGACGACAGAGGAACGGAGAAAGAAACAACAAGATGGAGAACCAATGACGGCGCAGAAACGAAAAGATTCCTGAGGGAGGGAAGGAGAGCTCATAAAACACAGAGGAGAAAGCTCCCCATTGCCACTGTAACTCATGTTAACTGCAGGGTGGGGGTGGATCTCTCCTCCTTTGCCCCCTTTATTTCTGTCTTTCCCTCTCTTTTTCCCCTCCCTGTTTTTATTATTAGTAACTACAGAGAAAACACTCCGTCACAGACTCTCCCTTAATGGCAAATGACATTGTTGCCTTTGTCATCCTCTGGCTTGCACTTTCTCTTTTGCTCTCTTCCTCTCTCACTCGCTGTCTTTTTTTTTTTTTTTTTTTTTTGGAAGTGATGAAGCCAAGCCTTTGTATCTTAGCAGGGAAAAGCCTGTGGCAGGCCTCTGTTGGACCGATTACCACGCTCCATCTGTAGGAGCCATCAGGGACGCCCGGGCCCGCATTCAGGGGTCTGTCACCTGCCCAGCAGGGGAGTGCGGGGCGAGGGGGGAGGGGGGGGCTATAGGGTGAGATGGGGGCTGTAAGGCCAGGGGCTGAGTGGGGGAATGAAGGGTGGGAGGGAGAAGGGGGGGGGGGGCACAAAAGGGTCCAGAGAAGGGCCACTGGGGGCTGTGGAGGGGCACAGCAGGGGAGCACCCCTTCATCCCCTCCCTCCACGGCCCGAGGGGCACGGAGCTGGGGGGGATGGGGGAGTTGAAGAGGTTGACATGGAGAGGAGACGTGAGGATGAAGGCACCTGAAGAAGATGCTGGGGAAGGGGTGTGGGGTGCCAAGCTAAGGAGAATGGGGGTGCTGGTCATTCATAAAAGCGAACCTGTCCTTTCCATCTCATCCATTCACTTCACTTCTCTCTTTCTGTGCGCTCACCCGTCGCTGCATCCACATCTCTGACACCTTCAAACAGGGCTCTTATGCTGCGGTGGATTGATGTTAAGGCAAGCTGATGCAGAAGCGGACTCAGAGAGGGTTGTTCCCACACATTCCCCGCGACAAATGGCAGAAGAGGATACTAAAACACACAAAGGGAGGCCTCGACCTCCTTACTTAAACACCCAAATCAAATTTTACGCTGCAGCTAAAGCACTAGGGAGCTGAAAATACTCCATAGCCGCTCACAGTTTGGCCGTGGCCCTGACAAGAATCTTAATAGAAAGATAGATTATTATCCCTCAAGCGGAAATTGGGGCTGCTGGAGAGTTATCCATAAAACAGACGTTTCAAAACAAAGTAAGGTGTAGACTAATCACAAGCTAGTTTAGATAGAGTAGTTTAGAGCAGTAGATTTATTTAACATAGCTTGGAGGGTATAGCACAGTTTATCAGAGTGGCGTATTCAACAAGTGAATTCAACAGGTTCCTTTCCCTGATCAGAGACTCTTAAATTAAATTAAACAAGTGCATTTACAAGTGTGTATGTGCACACAAACACAATGTACACACACTCAAAGACCAGCAGTACAAAGGACAGAGCTACAGACCAATCACTCGAGGTAAACACAACCATTTATTGATCAAGAGAGGAGACTGACATGCAGGGAAGATAAACTCCAGAGGGTCACAGATGTGAACGTCCAGTCCCATTAGCTTCACCTGCCCCGACAGTACTGCCTCAAACGGGCCAAAAAAAAAAAACAAGTGAAGATTCCAACTGCGAGGATAAAGACTGCTCTTGTTTACTGCGTAGTCTGCATCAGCCAAGACTCGCCTTGCCAAGCATTCACCACCCCCTCCCATGCATTCAAGTGACGTTAATACGAAGAGGCATGCACAGACGCACACATCCATGTATATGCACGCAAAATCCGTAGCTTGAAATGGCACAAAAGCGAACAGAGGTGGAAAGAGTGACAGAAAGTGCAAGAGAGAATCAGAATAGCTATTAAAGGAAGGGAAAGATGCAAGAAATCAGGAGAGGAGAGAAAGAATGAAAGGAAAGGAAAGGGATGAACAGCCTCAGTGAGAAAGAGAAAGAGAAGCGGAGCATATGGGGCAGTTTATAGCCTTGTCTTGATAGGGGCTGGCTAGCCCTTCCTCCAGGGGCTGTTAATAGAGAAGGTAATTGAGCTGGTGACATGTGTTCGCAACACAAAACAAAGGGCAGAAGAGACAAATGAACTAGTTATTTGCCCAGGGAAGTAGATCTGGCCCTTTCAGGCCACAGAGCATAGTGCGAGTGGGCCACTGAATAAAATAGTGGCATGCTACACAGAGCCAGATTGAGCAGATGCACTGGAGGAAAAGAATAGTTAACTGACAGCTTATGGGCTCAGCTGGGGTTAACAGTTAAGGGAAAAATGGGAGTGAGTGGGCTGCTCACTTGACTTGCTAAAGAGACCCCAGGATCCCGCAGCTGCCTGGGAAAAGAGAAAGGGGGGGGGGGGGGGCAGATATAGAGAAAGAGAGCCGGAGATGATGATGGGATGGACAGAAAAAAAATTATAGTGAATAAGCGCAGGAGGTTGGCACTTACCGGACAAAGAAAGAGCTGGCGATATGACTTTGAAAGATGTATCTCTGTCTAATATTGGTGAGGTGACAAAAAGCCACAAATGGCTGTTCATGGCTATTATGAGTGCCCAGTGTGCGGTGGTTATTATTTAGTTCCACCGTGGTGCAGTTAGGTGACAGTTTCACGGTGGCATTTCCACCCTCGGGGCACGGACAAAGCAACGGCACAGAACCCACGCAGGGACAAAGCAACAGGCCAGTCTGCCGCACGTTCCAGTTAAACGGGCACTAACCAGCAGAGCTCCACCTCAGCCCGGCCTCGTTTGGGCCAGACAGACATAAGCAAGCCAATTACCTCGCTCCGAATAACCAGCATACTCTCTAAAAACCGCAAACGCCTGTACTTGAATTCACGCAACAGATACAAGCCTATCCTAAAGTGGAGGTTATTAAAAACACTGATTCGCTGATCTGAGTTTAGGGAGTCTGTCAGTTGTCATCTTTTCCCAAACATTATTGTAACCTTCCTTTCCTGGGGCCTGATAGTTTTAACAGTCAAGTGACCCTAGGTTAGCCCCTGACCTTTTCACAGCTACTGCACAGCTCTGCGGTAAAGACGGCCTTGCCACTGAACGTGCAACAAAACTTCACACACTCAGAGAGAAAGGCCCTCTTCACATTCCACACTTTCATTTTATACCTTACAGTCACTTATTAAAAGGTGCGTTTCTACTGGTCATTTGAGCTTTTTGTGCACATTTTTAACTTTATTTGTCGCTTTAATGCCTGTGTTTGGACTAAGGAAATAAATTCTGAAACTTATAACATTTTTTTTTTCTCCCAAATATCTTATATCCTACATTTCTGTTATTTTTTTGGGGATTTCTTTGTTCAGAGAGAGGAGAAAAAAGACATTAATCAAAACAGAAACAGGGCTGTGCTGGCGTGTCCATAATGTGCAATGTGCTGGACGAAACAGCTCCACAAAAACTGAGGCTAAACAAAGTTAAGTGATTGACAACGCTGTCTGGCTTTACTCAATTAACTATCCTATTGTGCTCTCTTTGCAGAGTCCCCTCGCCCCCGACCCTTTTCTCCTCACACTCCTTTATCCTCCCCATCACAGAGTTTTGCTTGGCTAATACTTCCAAGGAAATAGAGAGCTCTTTTTCTACTGGGGCTCCTCTCCTTGACCTTCCATTGCTCGCTGCTTCTCTTTCAGTCACTTCACAGTGTCTCTGGGGTTAGTGGGGAGAATGCGGAGAGTACATCAGCGCCGAGGGGCCGGCTCAGGGCAGGACCCCGGCCCATTACTTCAAAGTTGGCCTGCATTCATTAATTGTCCTTTGAATTAATATTGGAGGATCACAATGCGGGTGCCAACAGAGAAAGAGGCTTTAATGAAGCATAGAGTCTGCATTCAGTTGCAGATCAGCCAGTGTGGATTTTGTCTCTTGCCTTTTGAGTCATGCCAACACAGAACGTAGAAGTGTTGAGTATTTATATTTAAGAGGGGTGACAGAGAAGGGGCTGTGAGTTATCTATCTGTCTATCTGTCTATCTATCAAGGGAAGAAATATACATATATATATATATATATATATATATATATATATATATATATATATATATATATATATATATATATATACATATATACATATATATATATATATATATATATACGTATATATATATGTATACATATATATATGTATATATATATATATATATATATATATATATATATATATGTATATATATATATATATATATATATATATTGTGCATTTTGGTTTGTTTCTCACTTAACAGTTCACCAGGCTAAACCGGCATTATATGCACTATTAACACAGGAAAACATAGAGTGAGCCCCACATATAAAATTCTCTATTATCCGGCCCTAAGAGGAAAATGGAGACGTGGCTGTAGCGGACATTCCTCTGGTTACATTGAGGCCTTCTGTCTCCTCTAAACCTCCAATCTTCAACTCAAGTCACTGTGGAAATGCAAGGACCCCTGACAAAGACACAAGTCATAGAAATTTAACATCTATCTCTCTGTTTACAGTTGTGGGTTATTGCTGTACCGCTCGGTTGGTTTTGCTCCCTGTGTGTGAGAGAAACGTATCTGTTTGTATTCTCAGATGTCTGATGGGAATATAAGTTATGAAACTTTGAAATTGGATTAGATGGCTTGCATGTGGCAGCTGCTCATGGAAGTTTGCTGCCGTCATAATTTTTCCCCCCTCGGAATATATTAGCAACAAGTTTGAACTGCTTTAGAATATGGTAAACTCTCGAACACAAATATGTATCTTTCTGCTCTCCTATTACTCCCTAATTTTCCCTCACTCTAAATCCATGCCAAAGTCACAGGGAGCCAGTAACCCAGTTTATTTACACAAACAAAGTCCTACTCAGCTCCTTTGACAAAAGCAGCTAAATCTTTCATGTTTTGTCAGCACTTGATTCCTCCTGTCCCTCTGGCTATTTGCCTGCCTGCGGACAATAGAGGCAGGAGAATGGCAGCAGATTGTTGGAATGCACCTCAATGAAACCAATTATTACATGTTGACTGCGTTCACCATGGCAGATTTGAAAGAACTGGGCTCATTCAATTTGGCACCGCAGGATTCCCTTTAAAGAAAAGTTATCCCTTTGACTGTTTGTATTTCTGAGCTTTCTTTTTCTTCTTCTTCTTTCTCCCTTTCACCCCCACTGCCATAAATGGATCCTGCGAGAGTAGCTACTCCTCTTTCATGACTTTGGCTACTTTAATTAGTTAAATGAGGCTAAAGTGCTTGCAATAATAAATAGAGGAAAGGATGCTATCTATTAATTCAGTACCACTCATGGCAAAAAAAAAAATCTTGGCACTGTTGCGTCATACAATCTTCAGATTAAAATTATGTATTAGAGATACACTGTGCCCTGCTTTTTTATGTCCAAATGTGATAAATGCCACAAATAATTCTTCTCAAGCTTGCAGCTCAACCATGCATGCTGTTTAAATTCTCTACACGGGAGTAAATTCTACCTCCATAACTCAACAGTTCAAGGAGTAGTAAACAACTTAGCATCAGATTCAACCCAGCAAGCATCCTTTTCCCACAATGCTCAGGCCTGCTAATGCCATGCAGACCTGGGGCTGCCCATATACTTTATCCCACAAACCTTAGCGGTCCTTTTCCCAGACAAATAAATCTAAATGAGTCAGCTTTGATCTTAGCACTTAAGGAAAGACAACAATAGTGGTCGTGGAGAAAGGGGCAGAGAGCAACAGGCCTCTCTCTACCACAACAATAGCCTCTGCAAACACCTACTTAATCAATATTTGGCCAGAAGACACTCTCTCAGTCCCCAAACCACCCTTTTCTCATTCTAATGAAGAGCTATAAAAGAGAAAAACAACAACTACTTCCACAAAGAGACACAAGAATGAAATAGTGCTGCTCTGTATATCAATGGGGGAAAGTGCCTCAGAGCTGTTTGCATGTAGGATGTCACCTATTTGATGTAAAATAGCTAATGTTATTTGTTTTCTTTCAAAAAATTCATACCAGCCTGAAAGTATTAATTATATATATTTTTAAAAAAAATGTTTTCCTCATGTTTTCTGAGGGTTGTGTCAATCACACTTATGGTTTAGTTTCTCAAACAAAAAAAATGTGTTCAAAGAGGACAATACACAAAGGGGCAAAGCAGATCAATCTAATAAGCTAGGATGCTTTCTAATTATCGATTGCAGTAATCTGATTATTAATAAAAGTTGTTTTGTTTGTTTTGCAGTAATGAGTTTGAAAAGTCAGAGACGTCCACCGCCTGATCCTGGAGATGTGTGTCCCTGAAAGAAGGAGAGGGAAGTGCCCACAGATACCGCATGAATGTGTGCGCCCTGGGCGGAAAGGAAAGGGGCGGGCTTTGTCTGAGATGAAAGTGGAGAGAAATAAAAGGTTTGGATTTAATCTACTGGAGAGAAGGGTTTCCCTGCGCTCACTGGCTGAAGGCGTCACGCTCACTGCGCAAAGACTGTGAGACAAAAGCTCCGTGCGCAAAAGTAACGGCACCGTTCAATTTGATAACGCGAGGCCTGACGTGAATTCAACACGACCGTTTTGCTGCCAAGTGCGTTATAGCTTCATGCGTATTTTTCTGTTATTATAACTTAAAATTGAATAGTAAAACAGAATCAAAACAAAGATACAACAATTGGCACCATGAATGAATCTGCACGTCGTTCCACGCTATCGCCAAAACACTACCACTGTTTGTGGATGTCATCAATAATTAACTACAGACTGCAGTATGTCTCCAACAGCAACCTCTCCTTTTGCGGCAACACTCCTCAGACCCCAACAGGTCGTAAATCAACAGGTGTTTGCTTAAAGTCGGCGCTGTTTTTTTCCTGTATTTTTTTGCTCAATGAAAAACTGACAGCAGTGGGGAAAAGCCCCCAAAAATTGGCACTTTTTTTGAGCAGTCTATAAACCTGGTCGCACCGGGCCTATTGGTGTCCCTGAATAATTCATCGCTCATTGCGGGTTCATAATGTCTTCTCCCGGCCTTTTGTCAGCGCAGTTTTTTCTCCCTTTCTTCCCCATTTTGAAAGGCCCTGGCGTCTTTTTGTACACCACTGAGCCGCTCACTGGAGTTTGGCTTTTGTGCTCGTCAAACTGAGGTGTGAGTCTCAATGGACTCTCCCTGCTTTGTCCCCTGAAGTTCATCCTCAAGTGTCCGATTGTGTGTTAAAAAAAAAAGAAAAAGTTTCTCAGGCTTGGAAGTTAGACAAATGTTTGATTATCCACTTAGAAAAAAAACCTGCACATTTGTTCAACCTCAGACGCCTAAACGCATGCGTAAACACCTGGAACTTTAATGGATTTAACGTTTTTGTACAGGTTAACTAAAAACAGTTTACTGTGATAAATTCCATATCTATAAATACCATTTGAATTAGCACGTTGCCAATTATTTTGTATTGTTATTATTATCATTATTATTGTTATTAAAAGTTGTCTGTCTAAGCTGACAATCAAATCGCAGCCATCCACATCCTCGTTCCTTTAGTTCGCCGCATTTCTTTGCGACCGTAAAGCGTACAGCAAGACGTCCCTCTTATAACGTTATAATGCTGCACTTACATCTGTCTCCCAGGATGCCATCGATACTGTGTTTGGTCCGTGGTTCGTTCTCCTCCATCTCCCTCTTCACCACATCATCATCCTCCTCTTCATCATCACCGGCTCCGCCGAATTTGGACCTCATGATGCGACTGATGGCGCTCACTTCGATAAAAAAAAGATTAAAAAAATTAAGTTACACAAGAAAACAAAGGATGTCTTACATTATTATATTAAAACGTGCGGCGTGTATGGCTATGTTCACATGTATTCTAATTAATATGGTATTAAAGTTGTTGTTGTTTTTATGTTAAAAGAAAATGTTTTTTATTTCTTGAGGCTCCAGAAACTATCGCCTACCTGAGGGAACGTTGTTCCTGTCGCAGACCCCATCTTTCAGTAATTTGTCCCTGATTTCCCAGCTGAACATGCCCGGGTTTTCTCTCTTGTACTCTTCGATCTTCTTGTCCACCTCTGGAGAAGAGGTTTGCTTTGATGGGAGGAAGGAGAGAAGAAACGTTTCTAATTTGTAATTATTGTTTTAGGTTCAAAGTTTCCATTACAGCCAAGACAGAAAAGTATAATTATTTTTTACACATTTAAGAATTTGGATGGAGTTGTGACAGTATTTCAGAGAGATTGTTTCACTTAGTAGAGGATCTTAAAGTCAAACTTGTTCAAGTTGTAATATATCTACAAAAAACTTTTTTCAACAAAGGTCTCGTTAAACTCCATGACTTTGTTTAGTTGTTTTTTATAGATTATTTAGCCTCTGTGTTTCACATTGTACGCTTTTAAAAGATGATTTTCCTACAGAGTGAAAACCTGGAATTGAAACCACAAACATCAAATGTCTCTTCTCTAAAATCACTGCTGAATTTCAAAAAACTTTCTTCTCACTTCATGTGAATTCACCAAAACATCCCCGGCCGGCCCGTATATCTCTCACCTTGGGCTTGCTGCCTCCGATGGCCCCCGGCCTGATGGAGCCTGTCTCCTGGTACCGGCACAGGATTTTGGAGACGCAGCCGTGGGACACGCGCAGCTGACGGGAGATGACACACGGCCGGACACCGTGATGTGCCATTTCCACAATTTTATGTCGGATGTGGTTGGGGAGAGGTCTGCCGTTTATGAAGACACCACCGAGCTGGTTGACCCGACCCTGTCCTAACGGAGTGGAGACTGCACGGCCGTGCATGGGCTTCAGTTAGTTGAGTGCTCATAACATGTACTACACTCGATGTGTGCTGTCTTCAGAAATTGGTTCAGTTTTTGTGGTGAGAAACAACTCTCAACCTGACCACATACTGTACCTGTTGGATATCATCCAAGAGTAACACTTTTAAAGTGCAATCAAATGTATTAAATCATCTTAGAGGCTATCTATAAATTACATTTTCCGAAAATAAATATAATTGTATTGCAAGTGGCATGAGAAAACAAAATAATTTACTTTCAAACAATTGTCAGTCATGTCTCTCCTAATTAATGTGATACTTTCGGACATGATACCACTTTAAAAACAAAAAAAATAATAGCATAAATAAATACAATTAGATTTTTTTTTTTAAAAGGCAGATCTGTTGAAACTGGAAATATCAACATTAACCCGGCATAGTTTTTATTTTGTTTTCAAACAGATATTTATGCTAACAGTTTTTAAAACAATAAAAAATAAAAATTTTAATAACGTTAATAATAAAATTGTTCAGAACTCGAGTTTGTCAACTTTGCTGAAGTTTTCGAAAAGTTGTATTTTCTTCAGACAGCGAGCAGCAACTGGTGGTGGTCTCTTACCTTCCAGAGAGTATCCTCCCCGCGGATAGTTCTGGTGAGGAGTCGGTCTCATCATTCTCGGTAAACCTCCTGCAAGCGCTGTCATGATCCCTGACTCTCTGTCAGGTAACAGTTTAAACGAAGCTGCCTTTGTTTGTCCCTGTTAATCCCACAAAAATCACCCTTTTGTTTGTTGTAATACCTCGTCTTCTCTGCAGCCCGCCTTTTCCTTGAGTAACAGGTTGAATCGAGAAGAGCAACACCCCTCAGAAATGTTGTTGACTGGTATCCGTTGGCAGATGTGGGCTGAGGTGAGAGTTTTAAATCAAAGAGCAGGTCGCTAACGGTCCTGCGAGGATTGAGAGGATGGATGCAAGTCAAACATTTTATCTGTACTCGCTGTCCCCTCTGGCTCCTGCGCTGCGCCTCCCGATTGGTCAAAGACCCGGACGTTCGGAGGCTGGGAGAGCGTTGCGATTGGACAGCGGGAGCTCCCCTTCTGTCTGGGTTGACCTTACGAGGTCAGTTTTGTGGTGTCACACGTTTCTGCTGCTGCTCACGATACTTTTCACGAAGTGAAACTTTGAATAAAACCAATGAAATAACTATTATATTAGTATATATACGATGATGTGTCCCTGCCTGTGCTGAAATATGAATTATGCTTCTCATTGTTGGCTATAGTCTATAGGTAGTATCGGGACACCGTTGGGCGTATAGTGGAAGAAAGTTTAACATACGAAGCTGGACCAGTAAAAACAACAGTGCATGTTGATTGTTATTTGTATAAAACAAAATCTAAAAAACTACCACCGTATGTAGGAAATATTAAATATATATTGTATACAAATATTCTTATAGCCTTCTGCATTTAAACTTGGACCAGACTTCCCAGATGCACACACACAATCATTCATATTATTTCCCTTACATAAACATATTAAGAACAAGTCATTCTTGTTATTAGCTTTATTATGATGAATAGTAGTAGAAGTAGTTGTTAAAGTTGTAGTTTTTATTAGCCTATGTGTTTTTTTATTGTTATTATTATATTATTTACCTTAAAAATGACAGGCTAATTGACAAATGTGGATTTTTTTTTTCTTGGCATGGAATTAGACTTAAAGAGCGGTCAGGACGTTTACGTGAGGATATCCCATTAGAGAGAAGATATGCACATACTGAGCAGCACCTATTAGTGATGCAGTTACTTGCTATGCGCACTCATTTTTTGCGCAGAAATTGCAGCAACATCTAGGAAATTGTTCATCATCGACTTAAATATTTGATCACACTGCAAAAAAAAGGGAATATTATAACGGAGGTTCTTGACAATTATTTTACCGTGGATAAAAGTTCTTCTCGTATGACATTTTTTTTGTATAATCATTACTATTATATAGCTATTAATAATCAACTTTAGCCTACATCCTGATCAACACGTCTAGAGTCAGTTTTTATTGAGACAGTGTATTTGTCTATAGTCTACTGCAAAAATATTTGTATTTGGTCACTTTAGTAAATGCCACCGCGAATGGCATGACATATCAATGCTAATTATTGGTTTACATGCGTTGTTCTGTTTTCTCTCTACTGAAACATACATTTGGCAGTAAACCCGTTAGAGAGAGGCGGTGTGTAATTTATTTTTCTTTCATCAACAAGAGTATAGATGTAAAAGAGGTTCCGTTCAGCACAAACACACACACACACACACACACACACACACACACACACACAGTACACGTTAGAGAGATATGTCGTGGATGCAGCGGAGAGGAGGATCTATTTTTTCTTCGAGTTCCACCACACCCCACGCAAAAGCTCTACACGGTCATCTAGCAGTTGTATGAATTTAACAATAGGTGCCGCGCGGACCCGTGGCTCAGCCACACGGCAGTGTAACACATCCGTGCAAATGGTCGATTATAGACACAGAGAACCACATGAGGGATCATTTGACTTTTCTGAAGCTTGTGGAGTTGTGATAATTATGATAATTAGGCGTGTTTAATAGACCGATACATTTTCTTCTTTTCCCCCAGGAATAAGATCATATATATATATATAGGCGACTGGCTGATTCTGTTCAGAGGCCTCCTCGAGTTGCACACCATGAGTGACTGGTTGGTCACGACCTCTTTAAGACAAACTGATGCATCATCAGTGCTGAAGTCCTGGCAGGCAATTCATTGATCACCATCAGATTAGTCAATGCTTGCTGCTTTGTTGTCTAAACACAACAATTATCAAGGAAGATGTTGTCACATCCTCATGTAGAGGATGAATTGAACCTCATATAATAAAATATAATATAATATAATAAGCAAAGCCAGCTGTTTAGTGCTACTGATGTGACAGATATTTGTTTGCTAAAAAGTGAATAAACACCAAATATGTATGGGATGCAAGGGTTGTAAGATGATTTGTTTATCCAAGTTTTACTAGAATTTGACCCAACCTTATAGCAGCAGATAGTCATCTTCCCGTCCCTTTAATTGCACAATGTGGCCCAATATATATTTTTTTATTCCTCCTGTAAGACTTCATGTAAAAAAAATGGTGCAGTTGACACAGAACATGTGGAAACATTATATGTCCATAAAAGAAGGAATGGGGAGCAGGGAAGAAAGTTATCATACTAAAGTTTGACTATCATGAAAAGGATATTGGATCTACCGTGTCAAATCAATTAGTGGGGTAAGCTGAGTCAGAAATGCGCTGTGGTGGACAAAATGCATCAAAAATAAAGAACAAAATGGCCCCCGAAAAGAAATACTGTGTTGAATTTGCTCCGCAGACACACAGAATAAGCCAGGGGCTTTCGAGGCTGTATTTCTGAAACCGCACTTTAAAAAAAAAAAACTGAATAATTAGCTCTGCGTCCAGTAAAGATAAAGTTAGTCTAACAGCCTAACAACCCATAGGCCGTATTGATCTTGGCTGTGGCCCTAAAGCAATAAGGTCCTGCCCTGCATCAGACTACACAACCTATTTAGAGCACTGGGAAAAATCTCCATTCTCTTCAGAGCTATACTTACAATGCTGCTCAGTATTCACGATAAACACCACACCACCAGATCAAACACAGATAGACGTTTGTAGTCAATCAGATCATCACAGTGATAATCTGACCATAAACTAGAGGGAGCAAACTTCTGAACTTCCATTCATTCTCAACATTAAAACAGTCAGTCATGCATTCCTAAGTGTAAAAGGCACACTGTAACTGTAGCAGGAACATTACAGCTCTGGCTCACTGTGACAAGTCGAATGACAGATACCTAAAGATGCTAACAATAATTTGCATTATTCATTTTTCACTTTTTATAGAGGTTTTAGAATGTTAGAATGAGAGTCAGTTGTAAAACAATGTGTGCTTAAGCTTTATTGGTCTTCAGAGAATCATGCCACTGCTGTGAGGGAATTTTGAATAATGTGCCATAATGTCTGTTTCCATACTGCAGTCGCCCACAGAGATCTAACTAGTCGAGGCTTTGACATAAAGTATGATTACTTCTGCCAATTCTCTCTTTGCTATAATAAACAAAGATTTGGAAATAGTGTATTATACTATTTCTTGGCCACATGTTATGCAGGCATAAAGCTGCAGTCCTTCACTGTATTTGTTGGACTACATTTCATTAAACATTTTTGAATTTTTGTGTAAACGTAAAAGATCATTTCTGCATTTCTTTACGTATTAAATCTTAATGCGACACACTGTGTTTTATGTTAACACTGGAAAGAGGTGAGCAGAAAGTGTGGTTATTATGCCCTTCAAAAATAATTGGTCTGCATCTGATTTTAGTTCTACTGATTGTGATATACTCATTTATGTTTGATGTTTTGTCTTTATCCCCCTGCAGCAGTTCAATGACTATTTAAAAGAGCTTTGCATCACAAAGACTACAGAGCGGACATTGTGTGAAATAGGAGAAACAGATTAGAAGAATGGCCAGGCCGACATTTAGATAAGCATCTCAGAAAAAAAACGTTGCATCTTCAGAATAAGGAAGTCCACTGTGTGATTAGTAGCCTTGGGATGTTACTGTTACCAGGTACTTCCAAAAGACGCACTGTTTTTCTCATGTGTTTGATCTTATCAAATACATATGACCCACAACACTCTACAGTGGAAACTCAAACTGAGGGCAGTTATCATAACAAAGAGCCATAAGGTGCACCCAGGTGAGAGAGAGAAAAGAAAAAGATAAGCGGAGCATTAGTTAACCAGGCAGCCTCTGGGCATGCAGGGTTACGTTAATAGTTCGGTGAAGTAAATAAATAGTGAGCTAATAGTTTACGGTCCCATGATGAACATGCAGCGGTACCTCCTGGAAGATTCTTATCTGTCCTTCAAATACACTACGCCTTTACTTTAGTGTGTGTGTGTGTGTGTGTGTGTGCGTGTGTGTGTGTGTAAAGGAAGAAAGACAGTATCTGATGTTGAAGTGAATTTCACACTTTCCCAAAGAAACTGGATGCATTCTGATAAAACACAATATAATATTTTAGACGTGAGACATACTCAGCACAATATTATGTAAAGAGTGAGTTTGCAAGTGTGAAAGATATGGTATGATAGGTGATGGGTTGAAAATGTGTGCAACTTGCTATTAGTCAAGTACATATTTTCAAGGATCACACATTTTATGTCTTTATGTTTTGTTTATTAAATATATATCAGAAAATATAGCATTAATAAAACATGTCAACTATCTCCTGACAACTGTTTTCATAGCATTAAACATCTATTACGTAAACAGTTTTGGACCTTATTTGAAAAGATATCTAGCAAACATTCCCATTCTACATGGCATCCTGGATTTCCAATTACATTTGGTTAATTATGAATTATTTAACTTGTGAAATGTACAGATTCAACGTTGATTCCATAATTAACATATGATGAACACTACTATGTTGTCTTTCTCACCAACTCTCTTTTCACCTTCGCTGCATGCTTTTTGAAGGATTCCCAATGTAACAAGTGCCCTCAAAAGCATCTTTAACATGATTATTGTTTTTGTTAATAACTGTAACTCATTACAGTTGCTACACTGTTAAAACGAGCTGCATGTAATTGTATGTGACTGTAATCCAGTTAGACACAATATGCTACTACACAGACATAATCACTGTACAAACATGCATGCATAGATTCAGCCACAAGAGGGCACACGACAGCTCAATTGACTGGGACACCATGAAAAACACCAACCTCGTTTTAAAGGGATATTTATCTAATCTGACAAAGTGAAATTCTTGAAAAACAGAATACTTCACTTGAAGATCGCTCGTGTGTGACGAAATGATACTATTACACCAGGTTGTTTTTTTCATCAAATACAAATCCACAATTATTCTGTACACAACCTATTATCATCCCTAGCAGACAAGGTTTTAATTCTCAGTCAATCAAGAGGAGAGGATGTCTGACAAAAGAAAAGTGTCACATTTCTTGACCACGACTTGATCTCCCAAGAGGAATCAATTCTTAAGAATAATTCTGCTTTCGCAAGAATATTTCAGAGTGCATTTTTATAGCCAACAAAAGCCATATCAAGATGTGATGGTGATAGTGGTTTATTTCGTTTGGACGCTGCAGATGTTGTCAAAACTGTTCTGGACATTAACAGTTGTGTCCCACCGTGTCATACAGGGGTGGCGTTTAGGGTTGCCAAAATCTTGAAAAATGCAGTTATGAATTTAACATAAATAAATCTGTGTGTGCTCAGATAGTCTTTGTAGATGTAGAATCACGTTTTAACTGGAGTATTGAGCTATGGGGGAGCAAAGGGACTTTGAAAGTGTGTGGAAGACGAGGCCTCATAGCATGAAAGAACAAATGCTTGTCCTGCATATCTTAAAGTTAGGCACGAATCACAGAAGGACAGCACATCAAACACAGAGACTAGAATGGTGTTTAGATGCAGCTGAGGGTGTCACCGCTGATCGCACTGCTCGGAGCTGTCCACTGCGTGTGGTGCTGAAAAGCAAAGGGACAAAAACAAAAACACGGTGCTCTTTATTGTCGCTGCGGGCGCTAAATTGTAATTATACGGTTAAATAGGGCCAATAAATCCACTTTATACACATGACCCACACTAGTGACAAATCGACCAGGTGACAGACCAGATTAGATAATCAATTTGAACAAGTCTATCGCCTGGATGGTTTTTGCGGTAAACTGGGTTTAGTTATGGTATTCAGCCATTCAGTCTGTCCCCATCCACGGGTTGTGCCCCGGGCCGGTGACGCAACAAGTCTCGGTGATCGCACAACCGGAATAATCCATGACAGCTGACGGAACTGACTCAAACTGGGAAATCCAGGGAGGTTTTTTACACTTTACAACGTTTTATTGACGTCCGGAAATAGTCCAAAGCATGCTCGTTCGTGTAAATACAACAGCGTAGTGAAATACAGATTCTGTATCCCCAACTAGACCGAACATGGCGGAGATGGTCGCTGCGGGAGGCGAACGTGGCTCTGCTCCGCCTGACGGTACCGACTCGTCCCCTGGCGAGGACTACGAGTGCAAAATCTGCTACAACTACTTCGACCTGGACCGCCACGTTCCCAAACTGCTGAGCTGCTCCCACACCTTCTGCCTCGAGTGCCTCAACGCTTTGCACTTCCGGGAGGGTCGAGGATGGAGAATCGGCTGCCCGGTGTGTCGCCGCCGAACTCCGGTGCCGGAATATCGGGTTCGTAACCTACTCGACGACAGCGTGTTGACCAAATCGCTCTCGCTCGAAACGCGCGCGGCTGTGGACTCCTCAAACACGGCTGTCCAGACAGACTCGGCCGGCGTCTCTTCAGCCACTTCACCAGAGAGCGACGCCGGCTGTCAGACGTGCAAACAAGTTGCGTTCATGACCGGCTGCGTGTGCGCCATTTTTTCTTTCCTGTCCATGGTGGTGCTCTTATTTCTGGGCCTTATATTTGTGCATAACTTCGATAACACCGCGTGGCCCGTGGGCCCCATCTGTTTGTTTGTTGCCAGCGTCCTCGCCCTGGTCTCGCTCATTCTCGCCTGGTTGCTGTGCACGTTGAGGTACCGGCCTGAAACTGACGCAAGCAACTTCGGTTCCCTCACTTCTAATGTCATGTGATTCTCCGGCTGCAGAGCTGGGATACACAAGCCTTGTCAGCATAATTCAACTGAAATCTGTTTTCTGTTTTGTCCATTTATTTCAGTGTGCACAGGCATCCTTATGTGTTCGTGAACGTGGACGAATATCTTGAATTTGGAAATGTACAGGTGTAAGTAATAAAATCACTGATGACTGAATTGCGTTTAGCTGCTGCCAGACTTACTGGGACACTTGAATGGAACAGAGCCATTGTTGATGTTTTTATCTGTGCTTTTTATGACTTCAAATATCTGTTGTGAAAAAGGGGCCTATTTTGACCTAAACGGGTGGTCGTATAGGAGCATCATGGCTTGCGCAAAACACAACACCTGTGGATACAGTGTGTGTGTGTGTGTGTGTGTGTGTGTGTGTGTGTGTGTGTGTGTGTGTGTGTGTGTGTGTGTGTGTGAATCTTCAATACCTTCCCATATTGTTTGCTCTTCTTACTGAATGCACCTCTTGAATGCAACTCTATGTTCTTTATATGTTCTCCCTTTTAAATGGAATGCACCTCAGTAAAATGCAACTGTGATAATGTGCACATGCAGGCATGTCATGACAAATGCTTACGCTGACAGCTTAGAATCATTGAAAGAGCTCATTGACTTGTCTTGCTAATGGAAACGTTAGCAGACACTGCCTTGAATAATTGTTTGTTTACAGCAGTATCCCACCCTTCTCTCCTCCCACACTTGTTTACACGACAGGCTAAGGTGCTAAGAAACTGTGCACGCAGGTGTGTATGTGTGTCTGCATGTGTCAAGCTGGGTATGTGACTGATTCATTCTAATCTTCTTCTGCCACCGACATTACTAATAACAGGACCTATTCTGCCAAAGACAGGACCTGATTACACCATAACCACCTTTGTGTGATTACACCGACTCCCCGTGGTTGACCAGGTCAGCAGGGGATCCCGGGCCAATGACCCTGAGGGGACATGAGCCTTCACAAGATGAGAGAAATAACTTTGGGGTAGAGGGCCAAAATAAGCAGTGTTGTAAAGTAGTGAGACAATGGAGGTGCAGAAGACCTCCTATGGGGTCTTAAATCATATGATGGGCTTAAGTTTGCTTTCCCAGTCATATAAACTGCAAGAACATATAAACTCCACTAACGACTTGGTCCACGCCCAGATCACTCTTAAAAACAAAAGCCTCTCCTCGATCATCATTTTCTATGTTTGAGAAAATCATAATGTGACTAACCCTGCTGTCAATTCTCTATAGCTCTGGGTTATTAGATCAGTTATGATACAAGAAGATGTCTCCATTATTTAGCTGAATCACAATAACACAGTGGGTATTTATCTCCACTTAGTGTTGTTTTAAGAGGCGACACTGGTCTGAGGAGTTAAAATCCATCTCTTTCAGGTCTCTCAAAGGGGCTCCTTCACTTGGTCATCCAGTCGGTGAGTAATGCCACTTAAATGCCCCCCCGTGACAAAAGCTTGAGAAAAAAAAAGAGGGGTGGCAGGCTTCCACTGGGAGCCACAGGCAACACTGTGTCTGGGGCAGGGGGCTTCATTTCACAGGCACTGCAGGGCTTAAAGTTAAAGATTACTTTGAAATCTGCATCCCCTGCCATCAAACTCTCCTGCTATACAGCCCACCCTCCCTCCCTCCCTCCAGCCGTCACTCCCTCTCCCGGAAAAAAAATTAAAAGCTGTCGCCACAGAGCAGGGGATGAGTTGGGAGCAGATCCTCTTTGATGACAGAGAAGGATCCTTTTGTTCACTAATCCCCAAACAACCCCCCCCCCCCCCCCCCCTTTTTCCCTATAAATCCAACTGGACGTCAAGGGGCTTCATAATCAGCCAAGGGCTCAAAAGTTATTAGTGTAGTTGTTTTACTTTCAAAGATTGGAATGTAGTGACGTCTTGTCGAGACACCTCTTTCAAAATATCTTCTAATTTTGGTCTTCTCAGTGTTTGGAAGTGTCTTTGAGAGCAGTAAGAATTCTTAAGAGAAGCATATCTTCAAGTAAAGACCCTAACAAGTCACATGACACTGGTCAGTGGTGATCATAGGTGGATCCTCAGGGAACAGCCATTAGCCACTGTGCAGGCTGTCAAGAAAGACGGGGTCACCCCAGAGACAGACAGTTCCAGGATATTTCCCTTCTTCCTGTGTCTTGCCTTTAAGTGTGTGCAAAGTGTGTCCTTGTGTAATTATGAGATTGGACACAGGAATTTCACAGAGCAGATGAAAGTGTTCCTTTTGCTCATAACATCTGCCCTCTGACGGTTTGTGTCCTATCAAGATGACCTCAAACATAGCCTGAGGAGAGCGATTATCACCACTCTGTATAAGCGCTCATGGCTTCGGTCATGTGATCACATGATGGCGTGCGTTTATGAGGAGGAAAAGGCACGACCTTGTGTGTTTGCATGCATGTATTTGTCGAAACTATGTATGCACAGACATATGGCCTAACAAGCGTGAAAAACACTCAACAGACCAGTGAGAAGGGATCAATGCCCCGGGTCAGAGTGTCAAACATGGCTTACCTAGCCATTTCACTTCTGTTGCATAGCTCCTCAGATGTCAAAGAAGACTTTCCTCTGTCTTGAAGTGTTGGATCTTCTCTCTGTCAAGTTGAAACAAATAGATTTAAGACAGAGTGCGGTGCAAAAGCCCTCATGAAAGACATGTGCAATGACTCCCTCTGGTGTACAAAAGTGTGATTGCATACAATGAAAATAAGAATCCTGTTTCAATTTTGAAATGATGAATTCTATATAAAAATCTATTTTGTTTGCTTGTTTTTAAATCGCAGCCTCCTGCTGTCACTCTATTCAGTACAATTAACTAGTTCAGTTATAAAGTAGAGGTATGGACACAAAAAAAGGAATAAAGCAAATGTAATTTATTTGTGTTTTATAAAGTGTCCGTTTATCAGACATGGACAAAACACAACGAAGTGCATTGAACCAAGAGATATTTTGACGGCCAGTTACTGTTAGGGGACCAGACTATATTGACTTTTCTACCGTATCAGTATGAATAGCTGCAGATGGCTCTATCAGTGATTGCAGGGAGAGAAACTGTTATTCTATCAATCTGTATATTTGATTTGTTTTGGTGGGTAAATTAAATCGTTATAGCTTTATGGGTGATTGAGTTGGTACGAGGATCGTCCTCCCCCAGCGTCTTCACTGGCAGCTCCTCTTCCTCCATCTGTCTCCACAGCCCTCTTCCTCATCTGGTGCGCTGTCTTCTCCCTCGTCATCCTATTTCATCCATTGTCTACGTGCCAAGGCCAAAAATAGTGGTTTGACAAACGGGAAGAAAGGGAAACTTTCACTTCATTGTAACTTCACCAGCAAATTGAGTGACAGCAGTGCAGATGCTCTTACATCCCCTGAATCGGTTACTGTTGTTTTTATAATGTTTGATTATGGTGAATCACCACAAAGCATCTCTATGTCTCTTACAGCTATCACTGGTGCAAAAGTTATTGCAAGCACTAAAAGCTATATAGTGTGAGATACAGTTGGGTATTACGGAATAAAGATGAGGAAAACATACATTAGCACCACTAATGAGCCATACATGAAGCTACCATAACTGCAGTTTTGGACCTATAGGTGAGAAACTGAACCTTATGACAACACAGTGACATTTTTCAAATCTGGCACTCCTTTTTAAGACTTATTTGTTTAAGTGGTCTTCAAAAGAACTTTGAATACCACCTCAATGAATAGTATTTAAGTACTATCTGACTGAATTTATTTGATAAAAAAAACGAGATTATATTGGATCATGTCTGGTGGTTGCAGTAAAAACTAACTGGGGCTGAATTGTTTTGTAAATATTTTCTATCTGTTGTAGGCCTACTGGTATTTTAATTATTCAAATACAATAAACTTTTATTTAGAAATGTTGGTATGACGTTGATGTCTTTTCATTTCTGATAAAGGTTTTTGTAACTATTGTTATAAAAAGACCCACCTTCATTAATACAAAATAAGTAGGCAGTATTATATATGAACCTATCTGGCCTTTTCCTATTTCTTGCCCTTTATCTGACGTTTGTTTATTGTTTTTTGAAAGGAAGCCAACTACTGGGCTGCACCTTTCTGCAGTTTCTCACGGCCGGTTATATTTATAAATAGTATGCCATTCATAAATATAATGTAGACAATAATTCAAGGAGCATTGCTTCGGTGAGGTACTTCAGGTCTACATGCCACAACTTTAGCCGCTATGGCTAGGCTATAGACTAGTTAACAAACACTAATCTAGTATATAAATAGAGAGAAGTCAGAGTGGAGGTGTTTTTAGTTTTGCTCTTAAAACATCATACCATGTTTCATACAGGGAGACGCTCGTGGGAAGACCCGCTGGTGACTGTTCACTGTCTGCAGTCCCACACAGACACATGACATAGACGTAGCCTTAAGTGTTTTACATATTTAGCTCGGCTACAATTTTCAGTTTTAGTTTCACTTCGTCTCCCTCCTTGTCTCGTGAACACACGTGCGCAGTCTGTCTCGCTCGTCCGTTGAAAAAATGTAGTTAATACTCAACAAATTGGAATAAACACGGAAGAGAAATCGAATAAACCACGTTCAAACCCGGTCACGCTGCCAGGTCGAATAACGGTTGACACATACGGTGTTGACACACTCAAAGGAACCGGGAACCCGCGTGTCTCTCCCGGCTCACTTCAGCCTAAGACTGACGGCCCCGACAGTTGTGAACGCTAGTAACCCCATTGACGTCCCCACGCACCCAAGTACGCGCCACCTCCAGCGCTCCAATCGCTGACCGTGAAGTGTCCTGACGTCACTCCAAAGCTTCCGGACTGCTAGCACTGGCCAGGTGATGCTCAAATTTCGAATTCCACTTCATTTTTACATACGTTTAATAACAGACCAGCAGTTGTGATTTATAACCAAGCACACCCTGGTAATAGACTACACCAACACAATGTCAGATCACCGGTTACAAGGATAAAGAGACCCGATCCCGCAACGACGCAGGCGTAGCGGCTGAGAGAAGAGGTAAGAATGTATTGCTGCGTGAGCGCTCTGCAGATGTTGATGAGAGGGACTGGTTGTTACCGGTATGCTAACTACCACGACACGTCGCCTTTAATGTGCCGTACGTTTGTGTACAATTAGATGCGAGTTCCACCTCTTGAATCTGAACTGAATTTGGACAATTTGGCTGATTTATAGCACACTAGCAGCGAGCCAGCAGCAGCTGCAGTGGTTAGCCGGAGCCCTGAATACTAGCTAACCGGTATGCTAGCTGCTAGCGCGTCTTTGAGCTGTTCGCTAGATGCTAACGTTGAAGCTGCTTCGCTGCTAGCCTCGTATAGCCTCAGAAACGCATACTGCGGAGTGAGAAAATGTCTGGCTATTATCTGGTGTCTTCTTGCCCGGTTTGGGTGTGATAGTATCACACATAATGTCTAGAATTGTGTACAGGTTATCATAACAGTACTGTGTTATGATCGTCTCTAACGTCGATATCAACTGCAAATAAGATAACGACACACAAATCAAAACATTGTCGGTGCCGCCGCACACGTCTCCAGCGCTTCTCAAAGGAACGACACGGATGAGATATTAAAAACGTAAATAACAGTGAAAGTAAAAGTACAACATAAAGCCTGTTTTAATAAAAGGCGACGCTTTATCCGATATAACAGTGTAAATGATAAGATGGAGAAGATGTGTGAAATCATCACAAGATTCACGTCATACACATCCTGTTGTCCCGAATCTCATTCAGATACTGGCAATGTGGAATAAAATGTGTTTAGTATCAAATTATAGCTAGATAAAATCATTATGACATCTGTGGTGCTTATCTCCAAGTGTATTGGCGGAAAGCTCAGTTTTCTTCATTATTGAACACTGAGTACTTTAACAGATCTGTGTGTGTGTGTGTGTGTGTGTGTGTGTGTGTGTGTGTGTGTGTGTGTGTGTGTGTGTGTGTGTTTTTAATACCCCTATTATCACAATATGCATGTGGGCTTAAAGTCTGCTTTGTGGCAAACCTGTGACAAACGTGCATAGATGGGAATGCATTACAATGATGGTGATATTTTAGCGTTGACTCTAAATCCCAATATGTGGTCGGTTTATTATAACTGTGTCACAGGAATGTTAGTTCGTTGCTGTTGGAATAGTTGTTAGGAGCAGGTGTGTCTACTTAATTCCAAGTAATGCAGACAATGGCTGAACCTGTGTGACAAGTGTTAGTTCTCACCTTCCTGATGTGCGTTTTCTCTGCCCAAAGAAGTACAATAGTGTCAGTTGGTTGTGGTATTTGAGTTGCTGCAAAGCAGGTGAAACATGTTCAACCTGCGAGACTGGGACGGTTTATGCAACGTTTATTTAAGTACTTGATAGTAAAGGCAGTTGCTGTCTGCATTCTCATAAAACACTTTAGGAAATATTCAGTATATTCAATATTCAAATATATATATATATATATATATATATATATATATATATACACACACACACACACACACACACACACACACACACACACATTTTGTTAATAGGTAGGGCAGACATACCTATACTCTGATTGCACCAACATCCATGTGCACACACAAACATGCTGCTTTGAACAGTGAGAGGCGATTATCGTTTGCCTGCTGTGTCATATTGCAGCGGCCATAGTGTCACAGTCCTTACCGGAGCAGCACAAGAGTGTGGTGCAGTGCAGGTGATCAGTGCTGGGTAGCCTCGTTTGACTCTCACTGAGGATTCACGCTCTAACTGAAGTAAAATATCTGTAAAATACACGTCTCTTTTTACTGTAGAAATGTAGCATGTTAGAAGGAAAACAAATATGTGTTCATCTCAATACGAGCTACTCGAATATGCAGCTAAACATGTAGTATGATTGTGTATAATATTGTGTCTTGTAGCTTGTGTTTGCACAAGGCCAGGTGCGGCCCACCTCGTCGGTCAGTGTTAGATTCTTCTCAGTGCTGTTACATTAGCCGGGCGGGTTACGCTAACCTCCCACATGACCTCTGGCCCTCTCAGTGGAAGCAGCAGACTGAGTCACTGTCGCTAGTTCTGACTCACTGGAAGTCACACCGTCGCCATAAGGGTGCACTAAGAATAGCTGAGCTCCAGGAGGTTTTGGTAGTATAGCCAAACAAATGAGAGCAGTAACTAGTTTAACACATGTTTGTATTCATTTGCAAACATTAGTATACCTCGGGGTGTGAGTTGCAAGCTGCTGGCCAGGCATAGAGAGAAGGTGTATAATTCCTGAAAATTAGAGAGGCAATGTTTTCTTGGTTGTGAAACAAAATGGAAAATAAAAAGTAGCAAATCTTCTCATATCGGAGGCAATTCATGTTCTGTCTATCAATCAATTAACAAATCATTCCAGCACTATTATTATGATATATTGTTGTTGTTGTTGATGATAAGTGTCGCAGCGTCATGCTTTCTCCTTAGTGATGGGATCAACTAGACCAGCGGATTTGGTGAAATAGATAGTGCTGACTGACAGCTGTCCTAAGAATAGACAGAGATGTTGTTCAGGCAAGTTGGGATTCTTTTACCAGGAGGCAGGAGCACGCATTTGATGCTTGCGCAATATTTCCAAATGTGCTGATGCATCGTTTTATTCCAGACTATCCTTCTAAAATGTCACGTTGTGCCTCTCTGTTGCAGGTCTGGTTGACTTGCTGCACAAAAGAACCACCGCCTGCCACCTTCAGCCAGACAGTCGGAATACTTAAGGGACGGTGACGAGCGCGAGCGCATCATTGCGTGTCCAGGTCTGATTCATCTCCAGCACTGACTTCATCCTCCGAAGATGAAGCTGAAGGAGGATATGAACCCCCTGCTGCTGCAGGTCTTCCGCTCCGTCGTCTGGGTGTACTCAGTCATCACCTTCATACCCTGGTACTTCTTCTCCGGAGCCGGCAACAACTTGGAACGGGCTCGCCAGATCAAGGCGTGCTCGGTCAGCGGACACCCGGCGGGGCCTTACAGGGCCATCAACAGCCAAGAGAAGCTGGCGGCATGGCTGCACCCCAGGGTGGACACCCTGGACAAGATGTTTGAGTACGCTGCGAGTCGGTTTCCGAAGAGAGACTGTCTGGGCACCAGGGAGGTGCTCAGTGAGGAGGATGAGCTCCAGCCCAACGGAAAGGTCTTCAAGAAGGTTAGAGACCTGTTCCTGTTATTTTGGCAAACATGCAACAGATTGTGTATCACCTTCATCCTTTTTTTTTTCTTTTTGTACATTTTTTGGTCTGTTGTCAGGATATAGTCAAGTCAGTGGGTGGTTCCGCTCATCACACGTAGGGGCAGAACTGTATATGAAAAGCTTTAGGTGACTCCGTGTGATTACAGGATGTTAGCTTGTGACAGAGATTTCTGCCACTGTGCACAGTGTGAGAGGAATGTGGGTGGGAGAGCAGCAGCAGCAGCAGCGTTACCGGCGCTTTTGTCTCACGGCTGAGAGTCTCCTCATTAACGCCTGTTGTGGCTTCAAAAGCCCTGTAGATGGCGCTAACTTACTGCGTATGAAGAGCGACGTGTCGGTAACAACACCGGACCTCTTTGAGATTCAACAGTGAATATTGCACATTACCTTTTTATTATATTGTGACGCAGATAGACAGTGCTCATATTCATTCCATCGACGTGAATACCACAGGTTCCTAAAATCATTTAAGCAGTCTCTTCATATTGACACATACCAGGCCTGTAGAATGTATGTTCATACATCAGTTTCCATGTAGTATTTGGAAATGATCCTAAACATTGCATATCACCTTTTGTGTGTTTTAGGTGATACTAGGAAACTATAACTGGCTGTCGTACGAGGAAACCTACGAGGCGGCAAAGCATTTCGGCAGCGGCCTGGCAGCGCTCGGCCAGACGCCTCAGTGTAACATCGCCATCTTCTGTGAGACCAGAGCAGAGTGGATGGTGGCAGCACTAGCCTGCTTCATGTACAATTTCCCACGTGAGTGGCAGAATATTCAAACACGTGTGTATTCATGCGGTCTCTGAACCTACAGTGAAGGACTTGAGACGTACTGACCAACTTAACCGGCTTTAAAATTTCACAGTTGTGACCCTGTATTCCACTCTCGGACCCACGGCCATCGCGCACGGCCTGAACGAGACGGAGATCACGCACATCATCACGAGCAAAGACCTGCTCCAGAGCCGTCTCAAGGTACCATCTGTCTCCATGATGTGCATACAATTCTCTGAGTTACGGGTTGTTCATTGTGTGTAGCATTAGGCTTGATCATGAAGCTCGGTTCTATTTGCATGATTACTTTATCCCCTCTCTCTCGCCTTTTCTCCCTCCCTTCCTCCTACACCCAACTCCACGTGCCAGGCCATAGTGTGTGATATGCCGAGACTGCAGTACATCATCGTGGTCGACAGTAAACCCACAAGCTGGCCAAACATCCCCAGAGGCATCCTGGTCTACAGCATGGATGCTGTGAAGGAGATGGGATCCAAGCCTGACAACAGTGAGTGTCTGAGCATTGTGATTAAAAAGGGTTTTCTAATTTTGTCAGGGGAAATGGGAAGAACACTGATGGAGGCTTAATACAAAGCCAACACCTTGATGTGTAATTGGAGTGATGCACTGTGCATAACAGAGTCGGGAAGAGGTCAAATAAACACTTTCCAAACACCCAATGTCACAATGACATTGGACGACTTTTTAGGAAAATCAGTGGAAACTGAAATTTTGTTTACATGACAACTATCTCTTGAACCACGTTTATGATTTTCCTCTTACCGTATTTAAAAAAAAAAAAAGAAAACACTAATATTATAAAAGATTGGATACTGCAAATAGAACACGCAATATACCGTCCATGTGAAATATTTTCTAAATTAATTTAAGCCGAGTTTCCTTTTGCAATCAAGTAGAAAACAAGAATTACATGGACGATATCAATAATCTGCATTATGATTAATTGAAAGAGGGGATCAGGCTTAAAAAAAAAAATCCTAAATCATCTTATGCTTATTTGATAATTGGTTATATTTTTAAATATAAGGATTTGCTTCTTTTAGTTTTTTATTTCATTGAAAATAAAATATCTTTGGCTTCTGGACGGTTTATTCAAGCATTCCTCTCTGACTTTTTATAGAATAAATCATAAATTGAAAAAATAATCAATACATAAATTGATAATGAAAACAGGCATCCAATTATTCAGACCCTGTTTGAAAAGCATATTTTTTGCATCTCTGTACTTTAGTGAGCAGAGACTTATTATTACGATTTAATAATGTTGATATTACCGTGGGATCCATTTCCTCTCTAACGATCACCCCTGTGTTCTCCAGCCTCTGCAGTAGCTGTAGACCGCAGACAGCCAGAGTCCTCGGACATCGCGGTCATCATGTACACCAGCGGCTCCACAGGCATCCCCAAGGGTGTCATGATCTCCCATGGCAACATCATTGCTGGCATCACTGGCATGGCTGAGCGACTCCCCAACCTCAAGTATGCCAAAACCCAGATTCACTTCCTCTCTTTTCCCCTGTGTTCCAGATCTACAAAATATCTCCTACTGCTTCTGAAATACAAACAATATCACGTCTTTCCTCACACACACACGTAATTACCACCACCTCAACATGTTCTCTTCTGTGTCTGTTGTCGGAACTAACCTGCAATGTTTCTGTGCCGGCAGTGAGACGGACACGTATATTGGCTACCTGCCGTTGGCGCACGTTTTGGAGCTCAGCGCTGAACTTGTGTGCATCTCTCACGGCTGTCGCATCGGCTACTCCTCCCCTCAGACTTTAGCTGACCAGGTCAGTGTATAAAAGCACACACACACACACACACACACACACACACCTCGTGGCCAGTATGTGTTGTATGCGGTGCCTGAATTGAATGTTGTTGCGCAGTTGCTCTTGGGTGGGGTGCATACCCAGACTCACCAGGAAGTGTCAGTGCGCAGTAAGAAGTACGGGTACTCGAGGACAAGTCGGAAGTGGCCGGTACCGAACCCATTTCAGGCACAGTGTGTCACATTTATTGCTGAGACGTAGGTGCTTTGTATATCCAGCTGAGATGAAAATTGTCAATCATGTATTTTGGCTTTTTATAGTTTCCTCTAAAAAGAAATGTCCAACTTGACTGTTAACCTTCTTTTTTTTTTTTTTTTACTTTAGTTAAATTCAGATTCCATTCAAGATGCTTATGGTCACTTTGTCAGTCGGTAACTGAGAGTTGACAGATGTTTTTATTTTATTTTTATTTTCACAGTCTACCAAGATAAAGAAGGGCAGTAAAGGGGACACCAGTGTGCTGAAACCTACTCTCATGGCTGCTGTACCAGTAAGTCCTTTTTATCACTTCAAAAACCCATCAATCTGTTAGTAACATGGCTTCTAACTAACATGTACAACACTATTATTAAACACAGTCAGACCATCAAGTAAACACTAAAGAGCCACAGAGTATGGACTTAAAATCTCAAAAGTGTCACTGAGGTGTTTTTTTTCCCACCTGATGCGTTTAGGAGATCATGGATCGAATCTACAAGAATGTGATGACCAAAGTAGAAGAGATGAGCAAACTCCAGAAGACGCTCTTTGTGCTGGCTTACAACTACAAGATGGAGCAGATCTCCAAGGGCTACAGCACGCCTCTCTGTGACAGGTAAACACTTGTAATATTCCTGATTACATGAGCGGAGACATTATTGTTACTACTTGGCTAAACATAACCTGGTGTGAACTCCTGTCAACGCTGAGTCTCGACAAAAGGTGTAGGAAATTATTCTCTATCATAAGGGAATCACTTATCAGATATTGTGTTTGCACGGGGGATTCTTTAGTAGAAGTCAACATTTGGATGCTTTGTAGATTTATCAACTTTATAAAAGTCTGAATGTTTTTTTTCCCCCCTGTTGTTGTTGTTGTTGTTGTTGTTGTTGTTGTTGTTGTTGTTACTCATCATCTCCTCGCTGTGTGTTTCTGTTTCCGTCCACCTCCTCCCCCACAGTCTGGTGTTTAAACGGGTGCGTGCGCTCCTGGGAGGGAACATGCGGGTTCTGCTTTCTGGCGGAGCTCCGCTCTCCGCTGCCACACAGCACTTCATGAACATCTGCCTGTGCTGCCCTGTGGGGCAGGGCTACGGCCTGACGGAGACTTGTGGAGCCGGCACCATCAGTGAGAGTAAGAGAGGGGATTTCCAACACAACAGTGGTTGTTTTTTGGGAAATTAACTATCAAAAAAAGGGAAATATAAAGAAATTGATTTGTAGTCATTACCTTAATTCATCAGGAGTCTCTGCTGTTTTGTTTTTTTACAGTTTGGGACTACAGCACAGGGCGGGTTGGTGCTCCACTGGTTTGCTCAGAGATCACGCTGAAGGACTGGGAGGAGGGTGAGTCAACTGGCAACAACCCAACAACCAGAGAACGCAACAAGTGCATTGATATTCTAATCAGGTCTGTTCATCCCCTAGGTGGTTACTACAGCACAGACAAGCCCAACCCCCGGGGGGAAATTTTGATCGGTGGTCCGAATGTAACGATGGGTTACTACAAAAACGAAACCAGGAACCGTGAGGATTTTTTTGTGGATGAGCGCGGCCAGAGATGGTTCTGTACAGGAGACATCGGAGAGATCTACCCTGACGGATGCCTTAAGATCATCGGTACGAGATAATTCAAGTGTGTGTGTGTGTGTGTGTGTGTGTGTGTGTGTGTGTGTGTGTGTGTGTGTGTGTGTGTGTGTGTGTGTGTGTGTTGCACAAGTGTAACATCTATTAGGATTGTGACGCATCTTCTCCCCCAACAGACCGTAAGAAGGACCTGGTGAAATTGCAGGCAGGCGAGTACGTCTCTCTAGGAAAAGTGGAGGCTGTTTTGAAGAACTGCTCACTCATAGACAACATCTGTGCCTATGCCAACAGGTAAAATCCTCTCTCAATCAATTTCTTCCAGACTTTTGGCTTCAAGTCCCTATTTTTAAATGCAGGCTCACCAAGCACACCAACACTCAAGCCAGTGTTTTTCTTCAGATTTTCTGTTTTTCTCTCTTGTTAATATTGAAAAAAAGTAAACTCTTTTGTGCTCATTTTTCAGTGATCAGTCGTATGTGATAAGCTTCGTGGTGCCCAACCACAAGCAGCTAATGGTGCTGGCGGAGCAGTTGCAGGTGAGGGGCACATGGGAGGAGATGTGCAACAACTCCCAGATAGAGAAAGAGGTCCTACGCATCATTACCGAGGCTGCTATCTCAGGTAGGGGAAAACAAAGCCCGTCCGTCCTCTTTGTCTGATTTGAAGTCTTCTCAACGAAACCAAAGCAGTTGTTTTCTCTCCGTCATAACTTGACAGAGGCGTCTGCCTCGCACCCAGACTTGCACCAGTGTTAACACTGTAAATGTCACTCTAACTTGTGATTCTGCTCTCTCCCCCGCAACAGCACAAATGGAGCGATTTGAGATCCCCAAGAAGATCCGTCTGAGCGCTGAGCCCTGGACGCCAGAGACCGGGTTGGTCACCGATGCCTTCAAACTGAAACGCAAGGAGCTGAAAACACACTACCAAGACGACATTGAGAGGATGTACGGTGGAAAATAACGCACACAAACACACTCCAAACATGTGTATATATATTTATAGTATATATATACTTGCACACATACACAAGGAGCTCAGAAGCCACTATACTTGGAATACTTGTAGAGGAGTTATACTTTAGATACAAGGTAACAAACACCCATTATTACAGACGCGTAAGAGCGTCTCATGCACAGCTTCCCTATGACCAGCTTCGATCAAAAGAGGGGAGAAAACACTCTTCAATCCAGCTTCATGGTCTCTGTCGAGACCAAAAGGCAGAAGGTCCCTCACAGACAACTGAACCAGCCGGACGAGGACACACTCTCCGTTCCCCTTTGATGGATTTAGACCTTTTGAGTTGCTACGACAACCGGGAGTGGCACACAAAGTCGGACGTCGAAGCGAAACAAATGTCAGACTAGACGTATATCAATGTCAGCGCGCCCTCTTTGTTGGTTCCCTTCCCCCCCCCCCCCCCCCCTTCTTTTTGGAGCCTTCCATCAGTTCAGCATGGTCGTGGACTTGTGGTGCAGATACCTGGCATCATGAGGCTGACGGAGGGATCCCTCCTGTGCTTTAAGTCACGGTCAGGTTGGAATCAATGCAGGGATCTCTATTATCTTTTAATGATTTCTTTTTTTTTATGTCGTGACTATGTTTTCTTCATGTTTGGTTTGTCAGCTTTGAAACCCATTGACGAGTATTTTTGTGTGTGAGGAATCGTTGCGAAGCCACGAGAGATTGAGCATCGAGATGTTTTTTAATGACTGTTTCCTAATGTTGTTGTTGTTGTTTTTTTTAACATTCTGAGGGTTTTTACTTTTTTCATCGTCCTGTTTTTGTTATTGCCAATTTGTTTATGCTAATGTACTTTAATGAGCTTTGTTTACAAGCTTTTTGTTATCTTTTCCTCTCTTTTTTCTGTCCATGTCCCAAAGTTTGCACATTTTATTGTGCGTTTACTGACTCGACTCGTAGAAGCGATCCAGTCTTCAGTCCTCTCTGCTCTCGGCCTTTGCTGCAGGGTCAGTCGTAAAAGGCATCCATTGGGACTGTTTCCATACCTGCTTTTAAAAAAAAAAAAGAAAAAAAAAAAAAAGCCCCTTGATGCATCCTAACTTGTGTCTTATTGGTTATTTAGTTGGTTCATTGACATGCTGTAGCCCTGCCACGTATTCCTCCAGTCATGACCAATGCACTGTATGGATGTCTCCAAGGGAACTTTGCCCAGCGTAGAAAAACAGTTACATTAGTTAGCCCAGTTACATTTTACAACTGTACATGTTATCTTTTTTGCCATAGGTCTAGTTACTGTTACTTGTCTTTTTTTTTTTTTTACTTATGAATATGAACTACAAAATGAATGTGCAATATTTATACACAAATTTTAAACTCAATTATATAGGAAGGAAAGAAAAAAAAAAAAACACGCTGACAGCCGCCCCTCCGTAGTGTATGAATGTTTAGGCCTTTTGCTCATATGGGACGACCTGTAGGGAAACAAGCATAGGAATAAAGAAGGTGGTAGAGAGACACTGTGCTTAACAATGTAAAGTCCTTAAATGATGTAATGCTTATTAATAAGACTGTAAAGTGGAAAGAAAAAAAACATACTTGGCATTGTAGAAATTGCATGCTGAAAAGTGTGCAACAGCACCAAAACACTTGAATATGTATTTGAGAGAAAGAGAGATGAGAGGATCGCACTCCAGTCGAACAACTGAAGAAATTCCTTTATAAATACACTTCCTGTTGAATTGTGAGTACATAGCATAAAAGTCACTGGACCTCACAGAGAGCAGATTACACTTCTGTATTTTTAATTTGGTTTTGCTGTATGATACTGTATGTGCAATGTATAGAAAAGGGTCAGCTACCATTCGTTTGATCTCCTGAATGACGTACACATTAATTACTGTATGTTTTCAAATCAGGGGTGATATTCTCTTTAGGTTAATGGGCAGAAGATTATAAAGTGTTTTTGTAAGGGCGACGTCTCTCCCACAGCTCTTAGAATGCAAATCTTTCATTGCTCGTTCTGAAGGCATTTAGCATCAATACAGATACAGTCAGGTACTCTAACTACTTCTCCTATCGGATGTCTACTAGCTCAATGTACAAGGGTTAATTTAGCATTTAAGAAAAATGGGCAGTACTATCATAATGCTGTTCCTCCCTTTTTTTTTTTTTTTTATATACAATGGTTCTTTTCCCTGACATTTCAGTGGAAAGTCAGTTTACTGTGCTGTTTGCTGCTTTTCCTCTGCCTGGCTAGAGGTGGCTAGTTGCCTTCTAACACACGTGAGCTGTCTTCAGGGGTCTTAAGAATGTGAAGCACTCCCCATGTTTTGTTGATAGCACACAACCCCGTGTCCTGCTACACCCATTTCAACTAGCGGCGAGGCAAAGACAGTGGGCGGTGCGAAGACCACTCCTGTTGTTTTCACTTGAGTTGTAAATAGGT